>NC_136806.1:14485941-14516023 GCF_951216825.1 Electrona antarctica
CACACACACACACACACACACACACACACACCATTATGTCGACACAACATCCAGTCGCGGTGTTTAGGATCTTCAAAATAAGGGTTGAACGGGGGGGAAATCCTGGCAGTAATCATTATTATATTAATCCTGGCGGCGATTGGGTTAAAATAAATGGTGGTTTTATGGTTACAAGATTCAGGTTGGATTAGGATTACATTTAATAATGATAATAACATTTGTTTTTACTGAAGTAAAAGTATCAATACTGCAATATAGAAATACTGTTACTTGACTACAAAAGTAAAAAATGTACTTAAAGTACCAAAAGTAAATGTACTCATTGTGCACAATGTCCCATTTAATGTTTTCAAATCTTTTTTTTTAAATGGCAGATCTACAAGCTGGCAATGCTTTGCATCGTGACGCATTGCAAGCTTGTAGATCTGCTATTTTCAAATGGCCAAAATGTATAGAAGTGCTGTATGTCTTCTAATAATAATCAAACTCTACAAAGTAACCAGTAACTAAGGTTTTCAAATAAATGTAATGGAGTAAAAGTACAATATTTGCATCCGAGATGTAGTGGAGTTGAAGTAAAAGTATTGTAAATTGGAATTACTCAAATACCTCAAAACTGTACTTAATTACTTTCCACCACTGCATTTAATAATGATAATAATAATATCTGGAATTTATGTACTGCTTTTCTAAGTACTCAAAGTCACTTGACATTTAAAGGTTAAGGTTTAGTTTTGGGTTGGAGTTATGCCTGATTTATATTTTGTTGCACGCTAGTGTCACGCACTGGAAAACAGCCCCATCAAGCTTGTAAATCTGCTATTTCTGCTCTATTCTTCAAGTTTATGCACATTTGTGATCAAACGTGATACAGGAGCAGTCATCGCGCAAATCATTATTTTCCACCAGAGCACAAACACTTCTGCCAATCTTGGGTGAATCTGGATTTTATCCAAAAGTCAGACTATATGCAGTAAAGCATGTCTGAAATAAATGTCAGAACTGATATATAAATTACAGGTGTTTTAATTACATTATGTTATAATTTAGCTATTGAAAAATAGCAGATCTACAGGCTCGTAGCGCGCCACTCGGTGGCGTGCCACGAGCCTGTAGATCTGCTTGTAGGTCTGCTACTTTTGAAAAATCGTGAAAATGCAGCACAAATCTTTGAATATATATTCTTTCAGAAGACTTAATTTATTTATTTTTTCGACGTCAGGCCTAAATGGGTTAAACATGTAGCTATGTCTAATCTTATAAGCTATGGTGATACAAATGCTAAACTACACATACAGCTTCCCTACAAAAGTATAGGCAAATTCACGGTAAAATCGCTAATTGTACCCAATCGTTTTGGAAGATGCCGTCCTATAAACGTTTGATGTCGGGGTGACTGTGGCTCAAGAGGTAGAGCAGGTCGTCCAATGATCTATGGGTTGGCGGTTCGAATCCCGGCTCCTCCTGTCTACATGTCGAAGTGTCCTTGGGCAAGACACTGAACCCCAAATTGCTCCCGACGTGCTGGTTGGTACCTTGCATGGATTCCGCCGCAATCAGTGTATGAACGTGTGTGTGAATGGGTGAATGTAATGCACAATCTATGTAAAGCGCCTTGGATAAAGGCGCTATATAAATGCACCATTTATTTACCATTTTATGTCCTCACAAGCATGTTAATACAAACATGTGTGAGAGTGCTTGCGTATATATAGCGTACAGTATACGCATTAATGCAGATCTCTTGACTTGTTCTCCGACAGTTTCTTTACAAACTTGTTTTGTCGGGGAGGCTTGCAGGTACACTGCATGTGCTCGCTTTAAATAAAAGTCTAAATCCCATATGAAGGTTGATGCGGGGAGGAGGGTGTGTTTGTCACTTGGTGTGTGTGTGTGTGTGTGTGTGTGTGTGTGTGTGTGTGTGCGTGTGTGTGCGTGTGCGTGTGCGTGTGCGTGTGCGCGTGCGTGTACGTGTACGTGTACGTGTGTGTGGTGTCTCTGCGGAAGGCGGCAGGCAGACAGAGAGAGGCAGATTCAACGAGGGTGGCGAGCTGTAGCGGCTGACTGGCTTTAGAGTGTTTGTCATTTGGCATTTCAAGTGGAACTAACAAGCCTATAAAGATGGTAACGAGAGAAAGACGTGGGGGGAGGAGGGGGCTGGGGGTGGGGGAGAGAGAGAGAGAGGGATAAGGGGAGAGGGAGGGAGGGTGGTGAGAGGGAAGGCAGGGTGCAGGTGTGTGGCCGTGCTGCATGCCATGTCTGCTTATATAAGGTACTCTGGGCTGGTTTCTGTAAATTGTGTGTGTGTGTGTGTGTGTGTGTGACTGTGTGACTGTGTGACTGTGTGTTTGCGTGTGTGCGCCCGCCCGCGCGTGCATGTGTGTGTGTGTGTGTGTGTGTGTGTGTGCGCGCGAGTGTGCGCGCGCGCGCATTCGTGCGTGCTGTTTAAACCCGTGGTTCTCAAACATTTTCATTTCAAGCAGGCCGGGACCCCCCCACCACCACCACCACCCAATCCCCCCCATTTAATATATTTGTGCCAGGTACCCCTTTACCAGATTTTTATTGTTTTAATGTTTCAGGGAAATAGTAATAGTACAAGCTCGCTGTGAGCTTGTAGATCGGCCATTTACAAAAAGCCGCTGCATGCATATGGGTTTAAAGTGCTTACGTGGCCTATAACTATCGCTTATATTGGGCTTGATTTCACAGAACCCGGTTGCTCATCTCTCTCGCAAACATCTGGCAACACTGGTGCGTGTGTGTGTGTGTGTGTGTGCGTGTGTGCGTGCGCGCGTGCCAGACGAATGGGAGACAGAGGAAGGAGGAGGTGGAGGAGAAGAAAAGGTGGAAGAGAAGAGCGGGGGGGAGAGAGGTCGAGAGGGAGAAAATGTGTATGAAATTGTTTGTGAGATGTGGTGAGAAATACCAGGTACTTCACACCCCCTCTGGTTCTTCGCCCCCTCTCTCATTCCTCTCTATTATAATCTATATTTCTCCTTTTATATGGGGGGGGGGGGGGGGGGGGTGTCTATTAACCGATTTAGGCCTGACGTCGAAATGTAAACGTTCTCTCTGAAAGAATATATATTCAAAGATTTGTGCCGCAAATATAGCAGACCTACAAGCTCGTAGCGCGCCACTCGGTGGCGCGCTATGAGCTTGTAGTTGTAGATCTGCTATTTTTCAATAGCTAAAGTATAACATAATGCTTAGTTAAAACAACAAAAGGGGTTCCCGCCCAAAATGGGTTAATATAAATGCAGACAGGGTCACAGGCGGCGGCGATGGCGCTACATCATCACACAGACGTAACACTTAACCCATTATGGCCTGAGGCCGATTCTATAAATGCCTTCTAAATCAGTGGTTCTCTCAAAGTTTTCCAAATGCTTCGAGCCCGCTCCTGTAGAACTCAGACAGACAGACCTTTATTTGATGCCACGAGGATAAATCAGTCGCCACGGCAGTTAACAGCAGCCACACAACAAAACAAATAAAACTAGAAAAAGTGCCCTTCTGGGCACAGGTCTCCACCAGGAGTGTGTGTGATGTTTGGCAAAATGTTTAGGAGTGATATAAACATTTTTGTTTGTTTTTTGCAACAATTTTCTTCATTTTGTTGAGGAAATGCAGAGCCAGATCACTCATAGCATCTCTGAGGATAGAATTCTGGATGAGCAGGACAGCAGACTTTGGAAGGCAATCTTAGCCAATCAGTGTAGAATCTGAGAAATCAAACAGACTCGTCTTGATCACATGACTACAGAGATCATGTATACCGATTTGCATGAGATTTGGATGAAATCTGTGCGACTAATATAAACAATGTGTTTTGCAGAAATCGGCCTCATGGTGGCGCTATAACCGGCAGATGTGGAGGGATGCAGGGAAAATGTTTTTCCATGGCCTCTAGGGAGTGCGCATACAAAGTTGTACACAGATCGATGCAGTTATAGGTAAAAACAGGAATTGCCCTGTTATAGCGCCACCATGAGGCTGGTTTGGAAAATAAATTGTGTCATGTCGTCCTCAGCCTAGTGGAAATGTGCGACTTTGTGCGTGTATAATTTCACGGAAATTACACACTGTGTTTGTGATTTGTGGCATTTTGTTCGAAACGGACCAATCATGTGAGCTTTGGAAGCGAATCTTAGCCAATCAGGAAGGAAGATGGGAAATGGTGCAGATCCGTGTTGATCACATGACTATGGAGATAGTGTATACCGAATTGTGTGATGTATGGATAAAATGTGTACGAGTAATCTACAGAAATGTGTTTTGCCTAAATCGGCCTCATGGTGGCGCTATAACAGGCCGTTGAGGAATATATGGGGCAGAGGTTCGTCGTTGGCATCCAGAGAGTGTGTGTGCAAAGTTTGGCATGGATCGGGCCAACGGTGCCGGAGATTAGCTAGTAACAGACGGACGGAAGGAAGGAAGGAAGGACGGACGGACGGACGCACACACACACACACGGACAGAGTGCAAAACATACTCTCTCCCCATGCCTTCGGCCTGGTGGAGACAATAAAACCGATAAGAACTCAGCAGATAAGAAAGATAAGGGACACACAAAAAACACTTGTCACAGTGGCCATTAGACGGTGGAGAATGAGACAACACGCGTCACATCGGTCATCATTTAGACAACGGATCGACCCGGCCACTAACGCCTGGTGGCGGAGAGACCATCGACGTCATTGTACAGCTTCATGGCTACCGGCACGGAAGCACTGACCAAGTCAGTCTACTGGTGGGAGGATAACTGTAGGAGGTGGTCTGCACCAAGGTTATACTAGTTAAAGGTATATTCAGTGATTTCGCTTAATTCAAATATCACTTCTTTTTTTGTTTTGTTGTGATAATCCTCCCTACTATAGAGTGTGCTTGACCATATAATAAGTTCCTCCCTTCCCCCAGTTAACCCCTGGGGGTCAACAAACCATAGGTTTAGTTTTTGGCTAGGTGGCCAAGTCTTCATCCAATCAGGATGAGAGGGGCCTTCTGCCAATCATGGTCGAGCAGAGGCGGGCCTTGGTGTGCGTGCTGTTGGCCTGTTGCATGTCCCCCCACTGTAGAGCGTGTGCATGTGCACATCTTGCTACCGGGGCGGACCGGATTTTTTTCCAAATCACCCAAATCACTGAATGCTCCTTTAAGGAAAACTAACGAAATAACGGAAACTAAAACTGAATCAGGTTGTGGCCTCCTGGTGGCGCTATAATAGGCCAATGTGAAAAGGGTGCCATTTCTTCGTACGCCCTGGATGGCAATTGGATGATTTGAGGCATTTTGTTCCAAAAATGTGTTTTGCAAAAATCCACCTGTTGGTGGCGCTATAACAGGCCAATGTGAAAAGGGTGGGATATATTCTTCAGCCTCGTAGGAAAGTCTGTGAAAGATTTCACGTAAATTGCACGCTGGGTTCATGATTTGAGGCTTTTTGTTCAAAACGGGCCAATACTGCCAACTTTGAAAGCCATTGTTAGCCAATTAAGATGGAATATGAAATATCGGACAGATCCGTCTTGAACACATGACTATAGATTGTGTATCGATTTGCGGGATTTTTGGACAGAATCTGGAGGAGTAATGTCAAAAGTCGGCCTCCTGGTGGCGCTATAACAGGCCGTTCTGGAAATTGTGGGGCAGAGGTTCATCGTTGGCATCCAGGGAGTGTGTGTGCAAAATTTGGCATCGACCGGGTTAACGCTGCCGGAGATTAGCTGGTAACAGACGGACGGTCGCACACACTCACACACGGACTCACGGACGGACTGCAAAACATACTCTCTCCCCATGCCTTCGGCCTGGTGGAGACAACTACTAACCATTTCAACAATTAAAACTAATAAAAACGTCCGGTCTTTGGAGAGGACAAACTTCAATGATGTGCTCCATAGTTTGTTCCTCACCACACGCACACAGTGGACTTGGGGCTACTGCCCCATTTGTGAAGGCTGGCCAAGCAGGGGCCATGATGCCCAGTCCTGATTCTCCTGAACCTATTGAGAGAGGAGGAGGACAATGGATCACGTCCTCCTACCCAGGCCCGCCCCGGGGAATCTAATGATCCTACCAACAGACTAAGGTGGCATTCACACCAGCATGCTACACTGCGATTAAAACGAATCCTGCTGCATATTGTCGGAAAGTGTGCTTCGTTTGGAAGGTGTGAATTGAAGGCTCATTCGAATTCTGGTGCAGGTCAATCAATCACATGCTATAAAAGTTCGCCAAAAGAACGGGGGTTTCGCTTCGCTTCGAAGCGCACCCGACTTCGATTCACTGCAGGTGTGAATGCTATCCGTATCAAATAAAGGAAATGAAGCAAACAATGTCAATGTGGCGGCACTGGCGGATGAACGAGGAGTAAACACAGTTGGAGACGGAGAAGGTATTTCACGCAGCGCAAATAATTATGTCCCGTTACTTGCCGTGGATAGACGTGGTCGAATGAGGAGACTGAAGCCCTCCAACATTGTCGGATGAGCACATTAATCAACAATATTCTGTCTGTCTGTCACTGTGTGTGGGGAGTGGGGACTTTCTTCCTCGTTTTATACATATTGTAATAAACGTCGGAGGTCAGATTCATTTTGCACTTCTGTCGCCGCTGTGCCTACACCATGTGTCCAAAAGAACAGTACACACACACGCACGCACGCACACACACACACACACACACACACACACACACACACACACACACACACACACACACACACACACACAATAACGTCCAGTCCCCGACAGCGACACACTGCATCCACCGTCCACTTTACGTCCTAACTATCACTCGAAGTATAATTTTGACACCATAGATTTCACTGTGTTTATGAATTGAACACATTGATAAAGTTCCCTGCTGCAGTTGACACAGCGCAGCCAGTGTGAACGCAAACGCAGCAAATTAAACATGCAAGAATGATTCAACTCCACCCCCCCCCCCCCCCCCTAATCGCATCAAGTAGAGGTGAGAATTCTGAGAGACGCCGCCTGAGAGCCAAGTCAAAGAATCCTAGTCACAGATGGTCCCACAGCCGACGAACCTTCAAATAACTGTAGGCTACGTTTGAAACTCAACATAAAGGCTGACTTGTCTTTTCTCTTGCCTCGCTGTGAGTGCAGACCTTCCCCTTTGATGTCTGCATGTTGTGCTGCTGGCGTGTCACTAAAGTTGTGTTGTGCTATTATACAGAATGTGCACCATTCACATCAGGGCCATGATTAAGACGGTACATTTAGAATGAACATAGGACTATGTTATGGAAACAAGTCCTCATGCTCTTGTATTATCCTTTCAGCCTTAAATATGTCTGCATGGATTGGTAGGTGGGGAGAGTCTTTGACCTTTTGAAGCATCCTTTGAGAGACTGCTGCTCGCCGGATATGTGGGGGGGCTATGTTTGATAATACTGGGAGCCAGGGGAGTGGTGTGGAGCGAATAGTCCCGGTTATGGTTCTCATGGTGGTGTTGAGCTGGGTGTCCACTTGGTGTGTGTGTGATGACCTAGACCAGACAGGGGCACAATATTCTGCTGCAGAGTATGACAGGGCCAGTGCTGAGGTGCGCAGGGT
Source organism: Electrona antarctica (assembly GCF_951216825.1). Classification (NCBI taxonomy): domain Eukaryota; kingdom Metazoa; phylum Chordata; class Actinopteri; order Myctophiformes; family Myctophidae; genus Electrona; species Electrona antarctica. The sequence continues at coordinate 14,493,526 of NC_136806.1, forward strand.
GGAGGCTGCCGCCCCCCATTTTGCACCAGCAAGTTTACAGAGCAGATTGTTCCTGGACTTCACCTTAGCTGCTGTCCCTTTTAGGTGTTCCTTGAAGGACAGAGTTCTGTCGAGGGTCACACCAAGATAGGTTGGATAGGGTGCATGTTTTAGTTTGAGTCCGCTCAGGTAGATGTCTAGTTCTCTGGCAGCTTTAGCATTGTGGAGATGGAAAACACTGGAAACAGTTTTTGCTGGGCTCGGTATTAGGCGCCATGTTTTGCAGAACTGGTCCAGTTTGGAGAGGTCTTCGGTGAGCACTTGTTCCAGTGGGTCGAAGTCTGGTGCTTGGAATGCCAGACAGATGTCGTCAGCGTAGATGAATTTGCGGGATTTGGTGGTTGGTAGATCATTTGTGTAGATGTTGAACAGGGTTGGAGCTAGAACTGAGCCTTGTGGGAGTCCATTTCGCTGTGTTCTCCATGCACTTATGTTCTGTCCGAGGTGGACTCTGAACCTCCGGTTGGTCAGCAGAGTTTGGATAATTGCTGTTGCCCAAGCAGGGAGCACCTTTGTGAGCTTTAGTATGAGGCCTTTGTGCCAGACAGTATCATAGGCTGCTGTGAGGTCAAGAAACACAGTACCTGTCTTTAGTCCTGCCTGATCCACACAGTGAATGTCCTCTACTCTTGGAGAAATACGTTGTAGTATTAGGCGTTCCAGGATTTTGAAGGGGACGCTGAGTAGGGAGATTGGGCGGTAGCTTGCTGGTAATTTGTGGTCCTTGCCAGGTTTTGGTATGGCAATTACTTTTGCTGTCCGCCATTTCTTTGGGATCGAGTTTGTCTGTACGATCCTGGTGTAGAGTTGTGTCAGCCAGGTTAGGGCTCGGGGGCCAAGATGTATCATGAACTCTGGAGAGATGTTGTCATATCCTGCTGCCTTTCCACATTTCAGGCCCTGTAGGACTTTCTCCAGTTCAGCAACCACAAAAGGCTCAGGGTTTCTTTCCTCTTCAAGTGTTCTCTGATGTTTTAGCTCAGTTGTAACTGCTCTTCTGGTGTGTTTGTCTTGAGTTGCTTTTGCAATAGACAGTAGGTGGGATGCAACTTGATTGGGTGTAACGGCGAACGATGCTCGGCTTTGGCTAGGGGGCTTCTGTGCAGCTCCTAGGCGACGGATGAGGCTCCAACATTTCCTGCTAGAGTGGGTAAAGTTCAGGTCAGCTACTGTCTCCTCCCATTTCTTTCGCCGGGCTGTGGTTAGCGAGTCAATGAGATGGTCTGCAATCTCAGGGTCCCCTGATGTTTTGTAGGACTGTAGGAGGGCAGCACTTTCTTCGTCCAGACATGGGACGTAGACGGGTCGGTAGCCTTGAGGGATTGCTGTGTGGGCAGCTTTGTAGATGGCACTACAGAAGCGGTGGTATGCTTCATCTACAGTGATGGTGTGGAGTGGGATGGTGACGACACTCCGGTCCAGGGTTTCACTGTATTTCTTCCAGTTGGCTTTGCGGAAGTTCCAGCGCATCTTCCTTGGGCTGTTTATGACTGGGAGGTGTAGGCCAATGTGTGCAAGCAGGGGCCGGTGTTGACTGTGTGGGAAATCGTCAAGAATGAGGATCTGTGCAGGGTAGGGCGTTCCATTCAAAGAGCTGACCCAGCACAGGTCAGGGGAGTAGTCCTTTTTCCACCTGGCAGAGTGGAAAGTTCCTCTTTGTTTGGGGTCGTGTATCAGAGCAAGGTCATTTCTAGATGCCCAGTCTGACAGTGCCTCTCCATCACCGTCCACTACTGGGTATCCCCAGTCAGGATGGTGGCTGTTGAAGTCCCCCACATAGATGGCAGGGTGGGGTTGGGTGGGTAATACCTGCAGATCCCAGTTGGCACTTGGGGGCTTGTACACATTGACAATATGAAAGCCACCAATGGTTATGGTGTCTGAGAAAGGTATGGTTGTCACATGGTTTGCTTCAACTATTTCAGACCGCACATAGGTAGCACGTCCATGTTTGGCATGTGGAGTGTAGCACAGGAGGTCAAAGCCATTGATGGTGTAGCGGCCTGCTTCCTCTGTGCCAATGTGACTCTCTTGGAGGCAGATAACGTCAATGGAGTGTTGGGAGGCGAGGACTTCGATGAGGCTTCGCTTGGCTGCAGAAAGGCCTTCAACGTTTAGTTGTAGTATTCGAAGGGCAGGTCCTACTGCGAGGTGCTCTTGGGGCGGTTTGTCGGCTTTGGGACTGTGACTAGGATTCTATGACTTGGCTCTCAGGCGTCGTCTCTTAGAATTTAGTCTGCTGGTGGGATCATTAGTTTCCCCGGGCGGGCCCGGGTACTGACGGAGGACGCGACGTGAACGCTGATCCATTGTCCTCCGACTGGTATCAATGGACAAGACCGCAGTTATCAGTTAGGATCAGTACGAATTTTTCGAGCTAGTATGGGCATGCTCTGCCGACCCAACGGCTCAGTCGGTAGTTCTCCGTGATTATTTCGCTTGATAATCACTGATGTCCTGACGGAGGCGCGCCGTGTCTGGTGGCCTTGAGCCACGTGAGGCACCGCCGAGCGTGGCGCTAGCCGAGTGAGTCGCCGTGCCGAGCGCTGCGAAGGCCACCAGACCCGACTCAGCGCCGTCCGAGTTACGTCCCGATAGGCAGAGAATAGTATATATTAGTAGCCCCTAGTTTCCATGCACCGACAATAGTTGGAAATGACACGTCCACCAGGGGGAAACCTTGACCAGGCTACTATGGTGAGTAGGCCAGTATGGCCATACTGGGCCCATAAGATGCATGATAAACGGACATACTGGGCCCATAAGATCGTATGATAACGGTCGAATCCGCTAGAATATCTCGGGTTTATTGCTTGCTTAAACCCTCCTTAGCCGGACCCGAGAAATCTCGGGTTTCTGTAATGTCTCTTAAACCAGAATTAACAGTATTTTATTTAGCTGTTTTTAGCATCAATGACGTCATCGAATATCCCAAATCTCGGCGCACGTGCGCGATCTAAAGCATCTTTAGGGCTCAGTTTGAGATAAAGGACGATGTTTAGAGCTGAATAAAACTTTAATCTGGCATTGGGGGTAGAAAACTACTGTTTACATCTACAGATGACGGCCCGGAGGAGTGGAGCTAGGAAATGGAAGCCGGAAGGTTATCACTTCCGGTTCACCGAGCATGTTCATAGGGCTCTCTAAAGAGGCTCATGTCCGCGCATTATGCTGGCACTGGCCCCTGAGTGGAGCCCTCTGGTGGCCGCATGTATTCGGATGTCTAATGCTGCGTTCTCACAGGCAGATGCAAAAGATTCAAAGATGCAAAGATGCACAGCGTATTTGTGGCTTTGTATCTGTTGTAGCTTTTGCAGCGGCTACAAATGTTGGATGTATCTGTGTAGCTTCATGTCGCTGTATTTTTGTATCTGTCCGTGTGAACACAGCATTACTGTACCACGTGCTGTTTATTTTTTATTTATTTATACGTTTATTTAACAGGGACAATACAAAAAACATGTATCAAGTTGTAGAAACCGTTGCATTGTACAAAGAGTTTGTAGCCAAGGCTAATTTGCAACCCCAGTCCCTGGTTAGGCCTTTCTATACATCTAAACATAAAAAACAATCTTTTACTACTATGCATCTACCTAAAACAATCATCTATTATACAATTGAAAACATGTACGCAACCCAATACCCAAAGTCACCAGCTACTAGGACACTGACACGCTGGGTGCCGAAGCCCAAGCAGGAGCAACACACACTGCAACAACACACTAACACGTCACAGACTTACCCTCCGCGTCGATCCACGGCTATCTCCTCATGTCGCGCCGCACGCCCACACTCAACACCACCCGCGTAAACAATGTCATTGCACTGCCACTAAAGCCGGCTCCCGTCCACACTCACAAACAATATCAATATCAATAATAAACACAAACACGCCACAAGCACCGACACCCCCGCCTAATTTGTTGCCACGTCTATGAAAACAAGCACCAACAAAATGCCATTCAACACGCTACTTACACACACTACCACTCGCTTACAATACGCAGACCTGGCAACACTACATTCCCTCTCCCATTTGCTCAAAGCCCACCACGTGACCCACACAGGGAGGGAGACAGAGAGAAAGGGATAGAGAAAGACACAGCTTTCCAGTAACGTCAGCAAACTATCATCCACATTGTTAGACAAAGTAGTGTGCCCTGAAACTTTCTTGGAAATGTGCATGTTGCCTGCAGTGGCAGCCAGCAGCGATGTAAGATTAGCCTGTGCATTTCACGCTTTTCACCCTATATAACTTGAACGCATAGGCAATCAACTCAAGACCATTAATTAATGACAGCTGTGTAGGGGTGACGATTGCGTGATGCTTCTATGTACAGGATTCTATAGGTCACCACTTTTGGTGTGACACACACACGGCTTCTGTTTACAATGCGTTGTCAACACGTGCTGAGTTGACAAACATTGACAGATTTTGGACAAGACTGATAGTTTATCCTTTAGTAATTAGGCTGTGGAAGTATTCACACTAGGCTACTTTTGGATTTATTGGGATTGGCAATTTGGGGAAAGGAGGAGGAGGAGGAGGTGATCAAGCTCCACAACACCACATTGGTAGGTAGGCTCAAGGCTGCATTTATTTTCCTTCTTTTTCCTCTCGACGGTGCATGGGATGATGTGAGCCCCTCCAGCAAGCTAGGGAGCACCGCTCAGGTTAGCGGAAAATGACCGCGGGGTGCGGGTTGCCAGGTTTTTTCTAAGTAAAGTATTTAAATTACATAAAAAAAAAATATATATATAATATATTTTCATTTACGTCATATTTAGCGGCATTTTGACCTAATTTCTCTGTTCATTGTCAATGGCAAATATTGAGACGTGTGGGGACTAAAGCTGTATATAGGAGGGCCCTCAAACACATTATTTGATAACTTTTCATCGTGCTCCTAAAATAATTTGTGTGCTACTAGCCGCAATTACATACACAGTTAAAATAATAACACAATTGCGCGAACGACTGCGTCGACACCTGGCGTGGAACAAACGGGACGAACCGAGGCGCATATATGGATCAGAACAACAACACTACACGCGCGCTGCAACACAAAACAGCTGCATACAACGCGTGCCACTGTGCACTTCTGTATCTGTGGACTTCTGTATCGCAACGCGGGGCAACGCAACTCTGGGATGAGCGGGCCGAAGGCCCGCGAAATTCTAGTGTACATACAAATTTAAATATATCTAATCTAAGTACAAGCAATTACTAAATAAAACGGTTTTAAAATGTGCCTAACGTGTTAGTGTTCGCACCTCTGGCCCGACTTCAACCAGAGTTTAACTTCATTATTAAACATTTTGAGATCAGTCATTACATTTCCGACTAATAAAGTATTCAATCAATCAATCAATCCATCAATCACAAACTTGACACTGTTGGCTAAACAGATTTACTCATGTCTGTGGCTCACAGAAAAAAATGTGCAATAAATTTCACTACCACAACTAATTAAATGGTGTCTATTCATTCAAGTGTAATGTTAGGAAATGAGTTGAGAGATTCTTGAGATGAAACAAATGTAATCACTGCACTCAGGGTGGCGCAGTGGTAAAGTTTCTGCCCACCACCGCAGAGGTTGTGGGTTCAAATCCACCGTGGTGCATGCGGCGGCTTTGACAAGGGTCTACTCTACACGAACACAATTTGGTCCGTGTTCGGGGGCGGGAAGCCGGGCGGGGGAGAGGCACATAATCCTACGGACGGCACCTGTCAGCAGGGAATGTTTGGCAGGAGGAGTAGGACGTCACCCCGGGGGGGGGGGGGTGAGTCAGTATGACATGAGAGCAGTGACAACACCGAAAATGTGTGTGTGGGAAAGAATCCATTGGTATAAGGACTAAATTGGGGAGAAAAAGGGGTAAAAAGAATAGAGTGTCATCACTGATTTTGATCAGTAATTGGCTAGCTACAGAAATCACATCTTCAGTAACTCGGCTGTCTCTGCTGCGCTCTAGCCGTGGTCAGATGGGTGGGTCTTGAACAATTTCAAGACGCTCAATTTTGGGCTGATCCTTAAAAGGTGGGGAAATACCTTAGAGTATATATGAATAGAGACGGCACCCGGAGGAAACCCTGAGGCGAAATGGACATAGTGGCCGAATGTAGTATTGCAGCGCTGGGCCAATTCTGGTCCGTTGACTATCATTGCGCACGTTCATGTTGACACGTGAACGCTGTTTCATACGTGAACGCGTGCAATGATAGTCAACGGCACAGCGCGTTCACGATTTGGCCCAATTCTTCCCAGAATGCACTCTGTTCCTACTCGGAAGGAGGAATGAAATCTCAAGTGGATGAGAGGAGAAATCCGGTGCCGTCTCTATTCATATATACTCTAAGGGAAATACTCGCTCCAAGGTTTAAAATGTTTGTTACAATGAATGAAACATAAATTGTGCGCAGGCACAATTTGTTTCTTTCATTTTAACAAACATTTTCAAAGATGCAGGTGATTGATTTATGCCAGATAATTGCTTTGTTAATTGGTATATGGGGGGGGGGGGGGGGGGGGGTCAGTATGAAACAGGAAGGCTGGAGCTCTTGGGGTCAGATTAGACCGGACAGTGGCGTGCACAGATAGACACTAGGGGGTGCTAGAGCACCCCCTGCCCTTTTGGCAATGTGCCCTTTTGGAAAAAAAAGGAAAAAAAAACTTTTTTTTTTCTTCTTTTTTTTTGATTTTTCAAAAATAGCAGACCTACAAGTTCATAGCGCGCCACTCGGTGGCGCGCTATGAGCTTGTAGATCTGCTATTTTTCAATAGCTAAAGCATAACATAATGCTAACACCAAAAGGGGTTCCCGCCCAAAATGGATTAAGGCAACCGGCCGGTTCCACGCGCTGCACAAGGTGCCCTTTTTTAACTTGAGCACCTGCCCCTCTAAATGTCTGTGCACGCCACTGAGACCGGAGGTCTTTGGAAGTGACGGCCAAGACAGATTTCAATCTCCTGCAAAGATCCCATCATTTTTTTGAGTGCTTGAGATTTAAGGTTTGTTTTCTGTTTATCGTCGCTAAACCTTTTGTGTGTTTTTTCGTAAATGAACACCCACCCAGTGTCATGTCACGCCAAAGCATCAAAAGTAGCAGATCTACAAGCTCGAAACACAGTGTAAAGCCACACGGTTTGAGCTTGTAGGTTGATTTGTTTGTCCTGAAAAGTAACAGTTTTGGACGTACGGTATGAGGTTTCCAAACGAACAGAGACAATATGTTATTCTTACTTTTGTGATGTTTTGTCGATTTTCTTTTGGGTCATTCTGTCTGCTCTTGAAATGGATTGCATGTTTCTTAGAGTGCTGAAAGACAAATCAAACAGATCTGTTGGAAGATGAATGTCTTTTAATGTGCCTGAGCAGCCACACAGTGGAACCGTGTGAAACTGCTGTCTATTAGAACAGATCCTTCAGGTCATTTTGTCTAGGGAAAGATAGTGGAGCGCTTGTTTTTATGTAGGTTATGTTGTCATTTGTTTTGTTTTTATATTGTAATGTGTTTCTAACGTATTATCTGTTGCTTGTGATGAGGTCCACAATGGAAATAACAAGTCTTAGGACTTTATTATGTTTTCCTCTAACTGTTGTAATCCTGTGGTTTTATTGCAGTTGTTATGTAAGGTAGTCATAGCACTTGTGTACTATAGTACACATGTATAATATATAATATAGTAGCCTATATAGTATGTATAGTTTACTTAGATACTCCACTGTTACGTTCTTAGCTTACGCATGTTTCATGATAACTACTTTTTATATATGTGATGTATGCCATGCTTTTTTGTTATTGCTTAAAGCTACTATAAGCAATAATATGTCAAAATGTTAATGACCTTTTTATTTTTTTATTTTTTGAGTGGTGTAAACCACTCCTACAACTGGCTTTGTTAGTCTGTCTGTCTGTCTGTCTGTCTGTGCTCAAAAAATGAGCATGGTTGCTACGGTCACCCAGTTCACCCGGGTGTGATTTCATTACGTCAGACATTACATCAGACCACAGCTGATCAGGCTATATAAGACCTTACACCACTCAGTTCACACGGGTGTGATTTTTTATTGTATTCAGACAGCCAGCAATGGGTAGAAAGCTTCCCCCCCAAAACATAGTCTCTGTGGCACATCTAGGGGCCGCAATCTGCATTCAAAGATTTTCCTAGAAGCTTTGTCATTGGTCGATTTGCCTGTCTGCTTCCTGATTGGTTAATCATTGCGACCAGGTTTTTTTCGACCAATGACAACGCTTCTAGGATCTTTCAATGTAGATTGCGGCCCCTAGATGTGTCACAGAGACTACCCATTGCTGGCTGTCTGAATACCTAAAAAAGGTCATTAAAATGTTGACATATTATTGCTTATAGCAGCTTTAATGTAAGTCGCTCTGGATTAAGATTAAATTGTAATTTGTCAAATAAATCAAAACATGAGCTGCGTGGTCAACCTTACACACGGTAGTATCAGACATGTTCCATACAGTGTCCAAACATCCCACTGCTGTGCCCACAGACATAATAATATACTTGTTCCATACAGTGTCCAAACATCCCACTGATGTGCCCACAGACATAATAATATACATGTTCCATAGTGTCCAAACATCCCACTGCTGTGCCCACAGACATAATAATATATCAATCACTCCCATCTGTTCAGTATCACACAGTCATCATAGGTGAAAAACAGACAGCCATTTTCAGAAATGTTAAAGAAGAAAAGAACATTTCAAAAGAAATCCTCAAATGTTTGAAAGCATACAATATCGCTAAGTGGTTAATGTCTTGCTTTGTTTCTTCATCGTTAGTAGTCTTTGCCAATGACATCTATCAGGAAGATGGAAAATTACTCTTTTGCATATTTTTGCATATTTTGAAAAACATTTTTGAATAGTTAAAATAGCCAATCTACAAGCTCACAATGTGTCGATGTAGATTATTATCTATTCTTATCTATTTTAACTATTCAAAAATGTTTTTCAAAATAGTAAAAAGCAAAGAAGTTTAGGGATAAGGGGTTTAGCATGGACGAAACTAGAGCCCTTAGTGTTTATATTTGTTGATGACATGTACAGTATAGGCGTGTTATTTGTATGCTATGTTGATGAAATGAATTCATAGGACCACAATGGAAACAAGGCCCCATGCAGGACCTTTTCGTGTTATTATTTTAGCCTCAATGTCTTAGCTACTGTACATGTGCTACTGTACAAAACCCTTATCCCTACTGTACATGTGCCCTTTACATTTCTGACTAATAAAGTACTCACTCACTCACTCACTCAATCAATCAATCAATCAAGTGATTCCTACAGGAAGAAGGATTGTAAGGACACTGACTCAGGGAATCAGGGAAAGCCGTGTCATGACCGATAAGATCCAAGGAGGAAGCCAACTCGTCTGTCTGTCTGTCTGTCTGTCTGTCTGTCTGTCTGTCTGTCTGTCTGTCTGTCTGAGTGAGTCATTACTTTCACTGTTCCGTCACTACAATGCACTGCAGGAAACGCTGTTTGGATTGATTGAACTGTACACAGAAATGTAAACGGCACGTGCTCACTCAGACATTAAGGCTAAAAGAATAACGCAAACGTTGTGTTTGTATTGTGGTCATATGTGTTCAATTCATCAACGTAAAACAACAATATTTGCACTATTATGTGCAAAAGAGATGGGGACATTTCATTTACCTCCCCTTGTGGTCTCCGGATAGATTTTTTTTCAGGCCAATTTTGAAAGAAATCAGTGCTACTACAGTACCATATCCTTTACGTTTAACCCATTTTGACCTGAGATCAGATTCTAAAAATGTCTTCTACATCCTGACAGTTTTCTGAAAAAGCTTCTATGTCAGTCGTTCTTCGATTTTTCAAAAATAGCAGACCTACAAGCTCGTAGCGCGCCACCGAGTGGCACGCTACGAGCTTGTAGATCTGCTATTTTTCAATAGCTAAAGCATAACATAATGCTAACACAAATGGGTTTTAATGGATGTTGTCAGGGCATAAAGAAACCAGTGTTACACATCCTTTTAATGGATGGTGTCAGGGCATTCCACATTTTGGTGGCAGAGCAGTAGAATGAGAATTGTCCCATGTTTGTTCTATATTTGGGTGGCGCCAGATCATGGTCGCTCCCTGGAAATATCTATGTTTGTGCAAACGCAGTAAAATTTATGTCTTACTATTTTTCAAATGAAAACATTAGTACTGTGGACAAGGATATCGAGCAGACTTGTGATCCTCACTCAGCCCCTTTCAATCAGACGCTTGTAACAGCTTGAAAATGTTTATTTAATTTCAACAATCGAAGTATATCGATATGTAAACGGCAACATATTGTATTGTTTGACTTTGTATCGTATCATTTTGCAATGCAAATAATCGGTAATGAATCGTTTTGCAATGCAAATAATCAATTATTGTATCAATACTAACTATATTACTAAGTAATCGTGCATTGTATTTAGCAATTTTAAGAAGTAAAAAAAGAAAAAGAGGGATTTAATTTATTTTCCATTACATATTGCTACACTTCTATCTAACTCATGTCTATCGATTACTTTATATCCATAACACTAATGTTTCCCTTAAAAAACCTGCACTATCCACACGTTTCACACAGATTCAATTTCTTTGCTAAATACTTACTGTATCGATTTTAAATAATTTAATTCATTCATTAATTTCATCCAAGTATCGTACCGTCAACCATGTGTCGCCATACGTATTGTATCGCTGTTGAAATGTATCGTTACACCCCTAATAATAACACAAATTAATTTAATTAACCTTCAATTCAAACGTTGGACACATTAACCACCGTACAGCAGAGTCTAGACGACCCGTAAACGGGAGCCCAGATGTTACATTAATTGCCTTTGTTTGTTGCGACGCAGCCTCTCTCCAGACATATCAATGATAATTATACAAGCTCATGAAGTCATGATTCTAGCTTCGTGAGTTGTCTGTCTGTCTGTCTGTCTGTCTGTCTGTCTGTCTGTCTGTCTGTCTGTCTGTCTGTCTGTCTGTCTGTTTGGCTGGCTGGCTGGCTGGCTGGCTGGCTGGCTGAACAGCCAACGCTAAACGCTCGCATGTCATCGTATAATTATGTCGCTCGTACGTACGAGGCTAAATGCCCTGACACGTAAAAGGCAAATGCCCTCTGTGTTGTTGTCCTGCGTGGCCATATGTCCACAACCTCCCTGGGGGAAGAGGAGGAGGAGGAGGAGGAGAGGGTCTCCGCCGATTAGCTAAGCGGCATGTTCGTCCGACAGGTCGCGTGCTTGTTCCAGGGCCTCGGGGGGAGGGGTGGTTCATCACAGACGCATGTAATTAGCCTGATGGAACAATGTTGTAATGTTGTTGTGGTGGCAGCGAGGGTGTCGTCAATAAGATGGCCTTCGCTGATTACCCTTTTCAATTTGTAGCTAATCGGTGGGCGTGTGTGCAGGGTGGGGAGGAGGAGGAGGGGGGGGGGGGGGGGGTTGTACAGGGGATAGTCTATAGAATAACATCAACAAAAACATATTGTTTCTTTCTGGCGGAAACCTCATCTCCATATTCTACGTTTTTTGTGGTGTTTTTACGTAAATTTAACGTCCTACGGCGTCACACAAAAGCATCAAAAATAGCAGATCTACAAGCTTACAGTAGCTCTGCCAGGTCTGGCTAATATTCCCTCCAGAATAGGCATGCTGTACGTGGTTCAAGTGGTTAAATAACTTACTATAGAGCTGCAATCTATGTGGACCTTGCAGGACAAAAATAAACATTTACTATACTTATACACAAGACGTAACTATATAGAGACCACCTTGGACCTTGAACCACATACTGTACATGCATACTGTACATGCATTTCTTTCTTTCTTTCTTTCTTTTCTTTACTGACCTTTATTTATTCGGGGAAGACCATTGAGAGCCAGCTCCCTCTACTTCAAGGACAACATGACATAACATGGATGTTATATAAATCAGTAGTTCTTCTCAGGCTTTCCTGGACAGAGCAGGGCGGCAGGGCCCACTTGAACGTCTCGAAATCATTCTTCGCCCACCCATCCGACACGACCACTAGGCATTACTTAGTCCGACAACACCGTCGCTCCCGAACATGCGCGGCCGGTTACTACTAACCCGTGGCCGGGTTAAAACTAACCCGTGGCTCCCGACATGCGTCGCAGGTTAAAACTAACCAGTGGCTTACTGTGAGGTTAGGTTTAGGGTTGGGTTTTGGGTATGGTGGACCAAACAAATGCAGCCCTTTCGTCTGCCACCCTTTCGATCCGCTTCCTGGCCACTTGTGTTGCCCTCGTGGCCCGCCGACCAGCCGAGGTGTGACTTACATCTGGACAGGTGGCTGAAGACATGGGACACGTCTGAAATTGTGTTATTTCACAATGTTCTGTTGTCGCACGCACGCATGCACGCACGCACGCACGCACGCACGCACGCACGCACGCACGCACGCACGCACGCACGCACGCACGCACGCACACACAGCAGGCAGTCTGACACACCGGCACATTAGGGGCCATTATGCAGACGCTGCTTCGCCATAAACTGGCCCCAATGACGGCCAATTAGTAGGATTGCATGTGGGCTGTTTTTAACTAACATGATGGCGCACACCGTCACCCTGACGTGTGTGTGTGTGTGTGTGTGTGTGTGTGTGTGTGTGTGTGTGTGTGTGTGTGTGTGTGTGTGTGTGTGTGTGTGTGTGTGTGTGTGTGTGTGTGTGTGTGTGTGTGTGTGTGTGTGTGTGTGTGTGTGTGTGTGTGTGTGTGTGTGTGTGGTGGAAACCTGGTATCTCCAAAAACCTTTCAGGAATTAATTTAAAAAAAAGAAAAAAAGTCCTGTTTTCTAAATTAATCAGGAATTAATTTTAAAAAATCCTGTGTGCTAAATTAATCTAACAGATCCATTGTAGTTATTATTTAGGAAGTGGATCTCCAAGATCATGTATTTTTTTTTAATGTTTCTGTGACATCGTATGACTAAGTACTAGGGCATTCATTTACAAAAACAAACATTCATCTACTTTATTCATATTGCATCAGCATTTAAAAAGCCACCATGTTTCAACCTAACTGGTCTTCATCAGGGCAAGATGTAAGACCAGTTTCCAAACCCTTTCCAACCTTTCTATGATGAAATTATATTATGAAAATGCAAAATTGCAATTATTTTGAGATGTAAAGGTGGTTGCACACCGGCCGCGTTTTTTGGAAAACCGATGGAGAAACGCTGCTAAAAATCCGAATTCCCATCCGATTCGCGCCCGGTGTGTGGAGACCTTTACTCTTATCCTTTGTAAGTGAACCATTATGTTTGTGTATTGCATTTGTATGTTGTGGTGAATGATGTGTTGTGTTTTTGTGTACTGGACCCCAAGAAGAATAGCCATGCTCTTGCAAGTGCTAATGGGGATCCATAATGAAGTAAAGTAAAGTATAGTCAAAATATGCTGGCTTTTCAATTTTTAAATATATGATTAAAACATTGGTTTTATGCCCTCTCTTCCGTTCATATAATGTTTACGTGCTCGGATATTGTTTTCTCTTCAAGAACGTCACGGTTCCTGTTGAACTATAGAAGCACCAATCTCTATATTTAACTGTATTTCATTTCGTTTGAGCGTCTGCCTCTTTCTCTCAAAACATAAAACATAACGTTGAAACCATGGAGATACAAGGTCTCTCCCCTCCCGGCAGCGATTATGAGTCTCTCTCTTTTGTGATGATTATTTACGGCCGGCCAACCATAAACATCTCCTCTCTCTCTCCAGTCCCTACTCCACTCGTCCTCCATTTACACAATCATCCACTCCAGTGCAGTGCACTGCGGCCCCCTCAGCAGCCCCGGGTGAAGTGGGCTCCTGCGGAAACCGTTTTGTGGAAGTAGGTACTCAGGTTATTAATCCATTCTGGGCGGGAACCCTTTTTGGTTTATTAAGCATTATGTTATGCTTTGGCTATTTTTGAAAAATCGTGAAAATGTGTCGCAAATCTTTGAATATATATTCTTTCAGACCGAACGTTTTTAACTCAAATCTTTGTTTCTGGGGGGTCCCTGGAACAACATATTTTCAGATGGGGGTCGGCAGCCAATTATATATAATCTTGGGGGTCCTTGACATGAAAATGTTTGAGAACGACACAGAAACATAGGCTTTTCAGAAAACTGTCAGGATTTGTAGAATCGTTCCCAGGTCTAAATGGGTTAAGGAAAAGTATAGCAATAGGCCAAGAGCATGACCACCGCCTGTCATCAGCAGGCTGGTCTTGGACTTTTATTTAGTTCATTGACCTTTGATTTAATCAGGGGGAGACCATTGAGAGCATGCTCTCTTTAGCAAGGACACCCTGAGTACAGTATGATCACAACATACAAAACAAACAACTAAAAATGTATCTTAAAATTGTATCCCACATTTTTTTGTAACCCATTTTTTTTCACCCAGTGCCAATTGTCTACACGACCGGTATAGCCTAGTATGTAAACACTCCCTTCCTTCTATGCACGAGGAGTCCAAGGGGCTTTTTGTGAGAGTACCTATACGGACCCACACCCGAAATTGTGTGTGTGTGTGTGTGTGTGTGTGTGTGTGTGTGTGTGTGTGTGTGTGTGTGTGTGTGTGTGTGTGTGTGTGTGTGTGTGTGTGTGTGTGTGTGTGTGTGTGTGTGTGTGTGTGTGTGTGTGTGTGTGTGTGTGTGTGTGCGCGCGCGCGCGCATCCACTCCTGACTGATGTTTCCATGTAATTCAACAGGAGCATGGAGGCTGTTCTGCAAGCACCACCGCTGTTCGGCTGCACCACTCAAAAAGAAAAACATCATAATGCAAATACACATGCTGGGGCTACACAAAGCAGTCAGTCCCTATAATGTAATACATTCTCAAGTAGTGGCTTCAATGTCTCTGTAGAGACCAGTTTGTCCAGTTTCAGAGAGTCCTGGAGTTTGTAGTGTCAAGTGTAATGGACCTACCTATGGATTTTTACCAGTAAAGCAACCTTTTATGTTCAAGAAAAAGGAAAAGGTCTGGGTGTTGGGGGGGGAAGCCTAGCGGAAGTGGGGACTGAAAAACTTGCAACTAAAGGAACAAGAAACCAAGGCACTCTTCTGATGAAAACAGTCTTTGTTGAAGTGGCTACAATAAAGGCTTTTAACTTTTCCACCAGAAGAGTGCTTTGGTTTCTGTTTCCTTAGTTGCAACCTTTTATTTTGTGGACTGTGCGGTTGAACTTCACACTCACTGATACTCCGCACCGCAGTGGCGGCATGTAACTAAGTACCAAGTACAATTTTGAGCTATTTGTACTTTACTTGAGTGTTGATGTTTACTTTACTAGATCTTGGAACCAAGTATTGTACTTTTACTCCACTATACATTTATCTGAGAACTTTATTGGGTACTAGTTATTTTTATTACAACACACATTAACCACACATTAAGTTCACGCATTCTGAACTTGCAGATCTGCTAGATTTAGGGAAAATTCTGCATAATGAGTGCTTTTACTTTTGATATTTTAAAGGACAACTTTAGCTTTTTTTCAACCATGGTTCATGTTTTAGGTTATTAGAGAATGTAAAAGATGAGGGTTAATTCTTTATCATTTGCTGCTTTCTTTCGTTTTAGCGATTTTATCTACTGTATATTTTTGACCTGGGGGCGGGGGCATTCGAACATGGGACTAAATATGTATTTTCTTTTACAAAATTGTATAGCGATTTATTTTGTATTATTTACTATAGTCCTACTAGACCCCATACAATCTGAGAGACATGCAGCTGCTGTATACTGCTCTATACATCTCCTTACAACAGTGGTTTACAGGATTTTGCCGTTTGTGCTAAATAACACCATTAAGGGCATTTCTAAATCCTCCAGTTTTCTGAAATACATATTTTCACGATTTTTCAAAAATAGCAGACCTACAAGCTCATAGCGCGCCACCGAGTGGCGCGCTATGAGCTTGTAGATCTGCTATTTTTCAATAGCTTAATTATAACGTAATGTTTAAAACGCCAAAAGGGGTTCCCGCCCAAAATGGGTTAAGAACTGCCTGCCTGCATGGGGTGCAGGCAGGCAGACCCCAAACGTGTTTGAAAGTGACATTTCCCCCCCTTTTTTTAACCCATAGGCCCGACGTCGAAATTTAAGAAAATGTCTTCTAAATTCTGACAGTTTTCTGAAATACCTATGTTTCTGTATCACCACCTCACCTCCACCGAATGAGCATGCTCTGCATAGAGAGAGAGAGAGAGAGAGGACAGGAGATAGAGAGAGAGGACACGAGATAGAGAGCGGGAGAGCGCAATAAATACGGGTAAGTAATAAAGAAATGGCGTGTGTAATAATATGGTACATCCTTTTAGCGGCATGAGGCTGTGAGAGTAATGGAGGTTTGTGTTTTGTATGATTTCTCCTCCTCCTCCTTCCCTGGAGCTCTATCTATAGAGCACTGTATGGTTTTCAACCCTTTTCAGGTCAAGAAGGCCCATTATTTATTCAGCATTTGAGCCACGGGCCACCATTTGATGACATTTAGCCTCTCAGACCCAGAAGATTTTTTTTTAAATATATTTTTGGATACGATTTTGTCCACAATTTCCATGGTTTACCGATGTGGCGTGACTGGTATGCCATAGTAGTAGAGGCCGAACGAAAGTTGATCAAAATAATTGTGTAGACTTCTTGTAAATTACGTTATGCAGATGTTTAAAAAGAATGGAACTCTCAAGAGTTAAACGCCTATGGGTCCATTTGGTTACGAACTCTCCATCATTTAGCTGGAGAACCACCTGGAACCCCCTCAAGGACCACTGGTGGTCCCATGGACATAGAGCACTGGTTCCCAACTTCCCAGGTCGGGGACCCATTTGGACCTATAGCACCATCGATTAGGCCTGCAGCTACTGTAGTGAATGAGGCTCCTTATATAGACGTATTATAATAAAACATTTAATAACTTATGCCTATAGCCTTACTCATTTTAGACCAGGTGAATTCATTTAGAAAATGTGAATTATGGCTATAATATTATATTATTATTAGCCTATTGTCTCCGCCAGGCGATACGTGGCGGAGAATAATGTTTTCACCCCCGTCCGTCTGGCGTCGTTCCAAACTCTATACGGCTTGTGCGAGGACGCACTGTGATTGGCCAGTGCACAGCACTTGTGCGAGGACGCGCTGTGATTGGCCAGTGCACAGCACTTGTGCGAGGACGCGCTGTGATTGGCCAGTGCACAGCACTTGTGCGAGGACGCGCTGTGATTGGCCAGTAGCCACTTTGAGTGGCAGTCGGGGGGGAAAACGCTCTCGCCAGAACACGATTTACTATATTCTCTGTCTATCGAGTCGCAACTCCAACGGCCCTGAGTCGACTAAGCGAACTTTGCAACGTTCGACACTCGCTTCAGCTCGCTCGGTGGTCTCTTACGAGACTCAAGTTTGCTTGAGACGGCGCACCTCCGTTGTGGTCTAGTCCATTGAGTAATATAATAAGGTCTATTACTCCATACATGGGCAACTGGCGGCTCAAAGCGCGTCACGCTTTTGAGCTTGTATAGGTCGGCTATTTTTGACGACAGTAATATGCAATGCCACCGTGTCCCTCTGTAGTGAGTGTGGAAATATAGTGGCCCTCTCCATCGTCAAAGTTGCCCACCCGCCACCCCTGGTCTAGTCCGCAGTTGTTGAAGGCGAGAGGCCCTTCCCGCACTGGTACCCAGAAGCGTGGCGTGGTTATAAGCACAACCTGCCTGTGTGTAGAGTTTTGAATGTCGCGTACGTCTGTGTGTGTCCGTCCTTCCGTCTGTTACCAGCTGATCTCCGGCGGCGTTGGCCCGGTCGATGCCAAACTTTGCGCACACACACTCCCTGGATGCCAACGACAAACCTCTGCTCCAAATGTTCCTGAATGGCCTGTTATAGCGCCACCGTGAGGCCGATGTTTGAGGGGCGCTATAGCCCCTCCTATATGCACAGCTTTGTATATAGCACGGAATGTGATGATTATTTTGGCTGATGTATTATGATAAGAAAGCTCCTCACTTCACACGAGTGAGAGTGTTTTGCAAAACATGTTTTTGAGGGGTGCTATAGCCCATGTCCAGCTTTTAGGGTGCGTGTAAACACAAACATTGTCCTAACACAAACATTGAAAGCCATTGACAATGAATGGCCAGCTTTGAGTGTTTGCGTAAACACAAACATTGCGTAAACACAAACATTGAAGATGAAGTGCCCCTCACTTCACACGGGTGTGATTATTTTTAATAGTACTCCTACAGATTTTGTCCGATTATAACACAGATTTCCCGCATACTCCATCCCGATTGGCTAAGATTGCCTTCCAAAGTTTGCAGGATTGGTCCGTGTTGAGCAAAATGCCTCAAACTATGAACGCAGCGACATGCAATTTAGCCTACACTGTCTATAGAGGACCAAATGCCACTTGAACATTCTCAAAGGGGGAAAAACCCACTTCTTGGCTCCTCATGGCGCAAAGTTGTGCTTGAGCTCCCATTAATTGAACCACTGTCGCGCGAGTGAAAAAAAAGAGGAGGGAGAGAGAGAGAGAGAGAGAGAGAGTGAGTGTGTGTATCAGTGTAGAGTCTGTAGACAGTTAATAACTTGAACCTCCGCTAGTCTGTCATCATCCCAGGCAGCAGAGCAGCAGCAGCAGCATGTGTGTGTTCTGGACCTCATCATGATGATGATGATGATGATGGAAGCAACCGAACGGGAGATGATTTGATGACTTTTCCACGACGGCTCAAGGACACATCATATATAGCAGCCTATACTGCACATACACGCACATAGCGCACACATTAGGCTACTATACACACACACACACACACACACACTGGCTATACGCGCGCAAAGTATAGGCTATAGTCGCTTTGCTTGCCGCTGCTCCTCCTGACATGTGTGCTGGTGTTGTAAAAACACTTCCCCAGTGGATTGGTGCTGGAGTTGGACTACACTGAGCTGATCAAGGACTGCTTGGTGGTGAATTAAATTGCGCAGCGCTTCTTCCCTTCGCTAAAAAAGAAAGAGAAAAGACCCACGCCACGCGTCGCGTCGCGCGGGGATCGAGCGAGGAATTATTAAACTGTCGGAACTGTCTGTCGCCCGACAAAAACGCGACAGCCACAGACACAATTAATCTACATAACACACACAAAAGGCTAATCTATCTCGGAGGTGTTCATTTAATTTTTTTTTCTTTTTTTCTTTTTGGTTATTTAAACCCCTTTTTCTTTTCTATTGGATTTGTAAAGTTGGTGGACTTGTTTCTTTCTTTCTGCGTGGCTGTGGGACTATAGGACTATATATTCCAGTGTGTGAGTGAGCGCCGGACGGACGGACGGCTGCAGTGAATTCACGGATCTCCGGAGGTCCTCAGCCCACCAGACGGACCCCCGCCCCGGTCCGGTCCGCCCCGGTCCCCGCAGAGATGCTGCCTCTCCCCCCGGCGGCCCCCCGCCCGGGTGGTCCGGGGATGATGGTGATGATGATGCTGTTGTCCGCTGTCTTCTGGTCAGGTAGGAGAACTGTTTGGGTCTTCTAATTTCAACTAAACTCCATGTCTTCATTTCTCAAGGACACTTATTTAGGCTATGTGTAACTCTGAGTCAGTGCACAAAATGGAACCAAATGGACCCTCTCGCGCGGGTCCATTTGGTTCCATGTTTGCGCACTCTCAGAGACATGGCTGTTAAAAAAAATGGTCCATCCATTTGGAAAATGGCCTTTTAATTATTAGAAACGCAAGGTTTTCATGTCAAAGACCCTCAGAATTGATAGGCAATATATAATAGCCTATATATTTAAACTGCGGACCCTTCATTTTGAAAATATAGTTGGTGCGCAGACGCGCTCGCACACACACACACACACACACACACACACACACACACACACACACACACACACACACACACACACACACACACACACACACACACACAGAGAATAGTTGTGGTTGTTGAAATTTTCAGCTCATGACATGTGACGCTATAGTGATTTGGAATGGATACGGCTGTTCTGATTTCAGCTGGGGACCCCTTGCTGTTGATTAACTGATTTCAGCTGGGGACCCCCTGCTGTTGATTAACTGATTTCAGCTGGGGACCCCCTGCTGTTGATTAACTGATTTCAGCTGGGGACCCCCTGCTGTTGATTAACTGATTTCAGCTGGGGACCCCCTTGCTGTTGATTAACTGATTTCAGCTGGGGACCCCCTGCTGTTGATTTTGACAGAAAATTTTGATTTATAGTTTTAGTCATAGTCCGTTGGAATAACATTTGATTTATAGTTTTAGTCATAGTCCGTTGGAATAACATTTGATTTATAGTTTTAGTCATAGTCCGTTGGAATAACATTTGATTTATAGTTTTAGTCATAGTCCGTTGGAATAACATTTGATTTATAGTTTTAGTCATAGTCCGTTGGAATAACATTTTAGTCACCTGAAGAGTTTCAGTGTTAGTCTAGTTTTAGTCGACTAAATATCGTACGATTTTAGTCCACTAAATCTACAGTTGATTTTGGCGGGCCTTGATGGCATCGTCATGCCCGATTTGATATGCTTGGTTGCATGCTGAAATATAGCATATCTCAGCGCTTGTAGATCTGCTATTTTTTCAGCATGCAACCAAGCATAACATGACTTGTCTTTTAGTTCTACTGAATCTCTCCACTAGTCCCTCCCTAACATTTTAGTCTAGACTCTAGGCCTATACTTTTTATTTGTTTGACAAAATTGTCAGTATATTTAGTCATCATGGCTTATTTCGTTTTTATCTGTGGAAAAAAAGAAAATCGTCATAGTTTTATATTAGTCGACGAACTCAACACTGCTGGAACCCCCACGTTTAACCCTGCATGCACTGACTTATTGAACATAAAAGGTCCATTCTTTATTCAGTGTTTGAGCCACGGAACCTGCACCATTTGATGACATTTAGCCTCTCGGACCCAAAACCTAGATTCAATATTTTGTTGCCCTCGGAGTAGATTTTGTCCACAATTCCATGCCGTAGTATATTCATTGAGGTAATACCATTAGGAGAGACAACAGGCAAACGTTGATCAAAATAACAATTCTTCTACATTCTCTAATTGTGTATAGAGACTTTCTTGTAAATTATAAGTAATGCAGATGACTGGTAATTTAACTCTCAGGAGCGTAAAATGAAACGAAGTCATTTTGACACTCATTTGGATAACATCTCTCCGTCATTCACCTGGAAACCCTTCAAAGGACCGCTGGTTGGAAACCACTGATTTTGACTAAATAGGCATGCAGTGCTTTTCATTGATATCCAGAATCCACTGTATAGATTCTAGCTATATTTAGACCTGACTTCGAAATATTAAAAAAATGTCTTCTAAATCCTGTCAGTTTTCTGAAATGCCTATATGTTTCTATATCAGTGGTGCTCAATATTAATTGTCAAGGACCCCAGAAACCCCATCTGGAAATATGTTGTTCCACGGACACACACCTCCCCCAGAAGCAAAGATTTGAGGTAAAAACGTTCGCTCTGAAAGAATATATATTCAAAGATTTGCAAAACACTTTCACGGTTCTTCAAAAATAGCAGGCCGTGCTACGAGCTTGTAGATCTGCTATTTTTCAATAGCTAAAGTATAACATAATGCTATAAACACCAAATGGGGTTCCTGTCTAAAATGGGTTAATGTGAAGAGAAGCGGTCCTTGGATCCAATAATAAGCAATACACCTCTCAGAATTAAACTGTTCCCTCGACCGTTTGTAGATATGATGATGATGATGATGATGATGATGATGATGATGACGGCACTTTGAGGATGAAAACGTTTCATTCTGGAACTGTATATAATATACAAACAATAATTTATTATGGGCATCGGGGATGGATCATGACTCCATGAGGGGTTGAATGTGCAAACCTTTCAGCACATTGCATGCCCAAAACAACTTCAATCTTCAAACTGTATTTCTTTTGACATCATAGCCTATATAACCTATATATTTGTACAGTAGCCTACAGATCATTGTGATGTTATGGGTTATCGTTGCTCTCGGGCAGATATACCTCTTATCTCCATATTTTCACTTTTCGTGATTTTCTTTCGTAAATCAACGCCTTATACTTGATCGCACTACAGCTTTGCACACGGAAAAGCGTCAAGCTTTTGGGTGTGTGTCGTTGCAGTATAGCTGCTTGTAGATCGGCTGTTTTGGGTGTGTGTCGTTGCAGTATATAAATACCAGTCGAATGGGGTGGTTTTGGGTGTGTGTCGTTGCAGTACTATATAGATGCTTGTAGATCGACTGTTTTGGGTGTGTGTCGTTGCAGTACTAGAGCTACTTGTATGTAGATCGGTGGTTTTGGGTGTTTGTAGGTCAGTGGTTTTGGGTGTTTGTAGATCAGTGGTTTTGGGTGTTT
>NC_136806.1:14516223-14563723 GCF_951216825.1 Electrona antarctica
TTCCTCCGTTTGGAGGGAAAGGATGTTCTGGTTTAGAGGGTTTCCGGCCTGATGACTAACAAAACAATGACTACAGCATGACATAACGATATCATCCTGATGACTAACAAAACAATGACTACAACATGATGTAACGATATCATCTTGATGACTACAAAACAATGACTACAACATGACGTAACGATACCATCCTGATGACTACAACACAATGACTACAACATGACGTAACGATATCATCCTGATGACTACAAAACAATGACTACAACATGACGTAACGATATAATCCTGATGACTAACAAAACAATGACTACAACATGACGTAACGATATCATCCTGATGACTAACAAAACAATGACTACAACATGACGTAACAATATCATCCTGATGACTAACAAAACAATGACTACAGCATGACGTAACGATATCATCCTGATGACTACAAAACAATGACTACAACATGACGTAACGATATCATCCTGATGACTACAACACAATGACTACAGCATGACGTAACGATATCATCCTGATGACTAACAAAACAATGACTACAACATGACGTAACAATATCATCCTGATGACTACAACACAATGACTACAGCATGACGTAACGATATCATCCTGATGACTAACAAAACAATGACTACAACATGACGTAACAATATCATCCTGATGACTAACAAAACAATGACTACAGCATGACGTAACGATATCATCCTGATGACTACAAAACAATGACTACAACATGACGTAACGATATCATCCTGATGACTACAACACAATGACTACAACATGACGTAACAATATCATCCTGATGACTAACAAAACAATGACTACAGCATGACGTAACGATATCATCCTGATGACTACAAAACAATGACTACAACATGACGTAACGATATCATCCTGATGACTACAACACAATGACTACAGCATGACGTAACGATATCATATACTTTAGCCTGATTTAAGCAGTTGTTTCACCCCGCTCTAAAATGTTTTACTTTCCACTTCTAATTATTCTTTTTTTTTTGGCTTTCGCCTTTATTTTATATTTTTTATGGAGGGACAGACAGTAGGCTGACAGGAAATGGGGAGAGAGATGGGGGGGAAAGACATGCAGTAAAAGCTGTCGGCAGTGTCGGGATCGGGAGTCGAACCCGCGGCACACTGCCAGACTGGATTACCAGCCAAGGTGGTAATCTGGACCGCTGAGCCACGGCCCAGGCCTCACTTCTAATTCTATATAATCTGTAGCTCTGTAGAAGAAATACATTTGTCTTTTGCTGCTCCTGCAGGGCTCAAACCCATATCGACCTATAGGGATATATCCTGACACGGAACCTCTTATCGGAGCTATAACAGCGGAGGGTGAGGTTCCAGACGGGGCTATAGTCGGGTAGCCTGGCGCGGCCAGACTCATAGCGAGGGTTCACTGATGTTTCCTCCCCGCATATGAGTCTGGACTCGGGCTCATTGACAGAGTGTATGCGGAAGCTGGAGAAATCAGAAAATGACCGGGGCCAATCGGGCCAATCAGTGACTGCGTTTCAACGGCTGTCCGTACAACAGTGAAAAGCAGCCTCTGATTGGTTCATGTGTATATGGTGACGTAACATTCATGCTGCAGGACTTTCAAAACAACAATGGCTGCCCTCAACGCAACAAGTTTAAAAGTTTACACAGAAACGATAAGAACAGCAGTTATTTCAGATATAGACTCTGACATATATCCGACATATCTCGCTCACGTATAAAGTAGAAACTATTAAACAGACCTTGTTGTTTTTAGCGTGGTTGCCGTGGTATGAGGAGCGGACCAGCGCACTGTGTGGTGACGTCAGCTTTTTGTTACGCTGATTGGCTAGATGGATCTGTCTGTCAAGGCAACTACTAACGCCCACTTTTCAAGCTGCCTATGGCCGAAGTCCAGACTCATATGCGGGGAAGAATCTTCAGTGAATCTCCGCTATGAGGCTGGCCAAGCCAGGCTAATAGTCGGGGGGGTTCGGTCACCTTTGGGTCTTTAGCTTTGTGAGGTGAACAACCAGCAGACCTGTAGACATCAAAGGGGGCTTCAGTTCAGCCCCTGCACTTTTACCCGCCTGTAAAACAACTGCCCTTTCCAGACCACAAATGCAGCGTTTACTATATGGTGAAAGAACTGCAAAATGCCACTCCTCCCTCTCCCTTCCATGCCATAAATATACCGGAAGGCAGCATTCAGGAGTATTGCGTTTTATTTCCTCCGAAGTCTCCTGAACTTGGAACGTAACATTCTGCGTTGAACTAATTTGTTTCAGAGTCCATGTCGTTACACCGCATCTCCAGTTGCGCCCCGAAAATAGCTGATCTACAAGTTCTCAACGCGTCGCAGCGCGACGCGTTGAGAGCTTGTAGATCAGCTAGATCAGAAATCCCACTTCGGCAGGGGCCGAAGTGGGATTTCGGCCCCTGCCTCTCTTAACACTCTCTGCACGTCCCTGGCAGACATACATTATGCAGAATGTCTCATTTCACTATAGGTTTCAAATGTATAAAACTCTTTTGAAAATAGCCGAGCTACAAGCTCACAATGCGTCACATCGCAACGCATTTTGAGCTCACAGGTCGGCTTTTTTCAAATGGCCAAAATGTATATAGGGCTAAATGTATATAGGGCTAAATGTATATAGGGCTAAATGTATATAGGGCTAAATGTATATAGGGCTAAGTTTATATAGGGCTAAGTTTATATAGGGCTAAATGTATATAGGGCTAAGTGTATATAGGGCTAAATGTATATAGGGCTAAGTGTATATAGGGCTAAATGTATATAGGGCTAAGTGGGTAATGCATATTTATTTTATGTAATAAGTAAAGTTTAGAGTAGAAGTAATATTTGCCACTGGGATGTAGTTAGAGTAGAAGTACAAGTATTGGATATTGAAAATGTTCAAGTAAACTACAAATACCTCGAAATTGTACT
This sequence comes from Electrona antarctica, assembly GCF_951216825.1. Taxonomy (NCBI): domain Eukaryota; kingdom Metazoa; phylum Chordata; class Actinopteri; order Myctophiformes; family Myctophidae; genus Electrona; species Electrona antarctica. The sequence continues at coordinate 14,519,189 of NC_136806.1, forward strand.
TAAGTATGTACTTACAGTAGCGTAGTTACTTTACACCACTGCATGCAGCATACAGAAAAGATAGACAGTCATTATTTCTTGCAGTAAATGCAATAAGTTCTGCACTGCACAGTACGTCTGGTATTATGACTCTGCCGTTCACAAGGAGCAGCGAGGAAATGAGAAATGCCATTTGAATAATTTGCCATCTAGCAAAATGGAATGCTACGCAACCTAAAAATAATAATAAATGGAATGCTACGCAACCTAAAAATAATAATAAATGGAATGCTACGCAACCTAAACATAATAATTCTGCGGATGTGTTTACTTTGGACCAATATTGTGCTTATTTATTCACAGAGGGGGGGAGGGATCGAGAGCAGAGGAGACATTTATTCACAGAGGGGGGGAGGGATCGAGAGCAGAGGAGACATTTATTCACAGAGGGGGGGAGGGATCGAGAGCAGAGGGGGGGGAGGGATCGAGAGCAGAGGAGACATTTATTCACAGAGGGGGGGAGGGATCGAGAGCAGAGGGGGGGGAGGGATCGAGAGCAGAGGAGACATTTATTCACAGAGGGGGGGAGGGATCGAGAGCAGAGGGGGGGAGGGATCGAGAGCAGAGGAGACATTTATTCACAGAGGGGGGGAGGGATCGAGAGCAGAGGAGACATTTATTCACAGAGGGGGGGAGACCTGAGGACCCCCCCCATGTAGACCTGAGGACCCCCCCCATGTAGACCTGAGGACCCCCCCCATGTAGACCTGAGGACCCCCCCCATGTAGACCTGAGGACCCCCCCCCATGTAGACCTGAGGACCCCCCCCATGTAGACCTGAGGACCCCCCCCATGTAGACCTGAGGACCCCCCCCATGTAGACCTGAGGACCCCCCCCATGTAGACCTGAGGACCCCCCCCATGTAGACCTGAGGACCCCCCCCATGTAGACCTGAGGACCCCCCCCCCCCCCATGTAGACCTGAGGCCAATTCTAATAATGTCCTTTTTTCCGTATTTTTTTTCCCCCACGATTTTGTAACCCATTTTTTCCACCCGGTGCCAATTGCCTGTAGCTGTAATCCTGGGTGCTATACACTCCCTCTGCCAACCTGGGGAGAACCCGGAACTGAGCTCATGCTTCCTTCAATGCATGAGGCGTGAGCAGGCCGCTTCTCATCACCTGACAGGAGTTTCCCCCATTTGGACGTAGCACGTGTGGAAGGATCACGCTATTCCAACCAGTTCCCTTCCCCTCCATCAGGTGCTCCGGTTGGCCAGGGGGCCAGTATAGAGACCGGGATTACTGCATGTTGGTTTTTGTGTGTGTGAGGGTACCTATACCCTAGGGTACAAGGGGACAACATGCAACCCCCTGGAACCCCTCGAAGGGCCTCTGGGGCGGTTCTGCGGACCCCACTGCTCTGTACCGCACCACAGGACGTTGTTCTGTTCAGTGTGGGATTGGCTGAGCTCACCTGCTGCTGGAACTAATTCTACCAATATGAAGCTGTTTTTGTTTGTTCTTTCTGCGTTTTAAAGGTCAGAGCTGTATTTCTGTCGGTAAGGAGACAGACACATGGCCACAGCAAACATCCAGGCCAGCCTTTGCCAGACCAGTGTTCATTTCGTCGGCTGAAACTATTGACTAAAAATGTTCGTCGACTACCTTTTTTGTGTTTATTTCCCTACTTTGTCATATACTACAGCATCACACAAAAGTAGCAAAAGTAGATATACTGCTCGAAACAGGGCTCGAAGCGGCATGTTTCCAGCTTGTAGATCTGCCATTTTCTTCATTAGAAATGTTGAATCCTGAAAAGTGACCGTTTTGGACATAAGAGATTTCCACCCGACAGAGACTACCCCCCCCCATCCCTCCCCCCCCCCCCCCTCTCTCTCTCATGCATTGATACGTTTCGATAAGCATCTTGTGGGCGAGAGCATCTATTGTACCGGTGTAGTATTGTGGTGCGTATAGTGTCTGTCGATGGTGGCTGAGGTGGGGTCATTCACAATGGCTGCTATAACCCCCACAATTTCACTCACGTATCATCCGTCAATAGCAACGGGTAGTGGGAGGAGGAGGGGAGGGGAAGGGGCTCGAGCCCACTCCTCTGTTGTTTAACCTTGAGCACACTGTGCACACAGTATAATACACCCTTTGTGCACCTTTACTCTGAAACGCCTTTCAGTTTCATGTGGTCAAGTAGAAATAACCAATACTGCGATGGGGCGGCGGTGGCTCAGGGATAGAGTGGCTGGATGGGAACCGCAACCGCAAGGTTGCCAGTTCGAACCCGGGCTCCCCCAGAGTCAGTGTCGAAGTGTCCTTGAGCAAGACACTGAACCCCTAATTGCTCCTGATGTGCAGGTTGGTGCCTTGCATGGTTTCCTCCGCCATCGGTGTATGAATGTGTGTGTGAATGGGTGAATGTAATGCACACATCTATATGTAAAGCGCCTTGGATAAAGGCGCTATATAAATGCACCATTTACCATTTATGTAGAAATACTCCGTTACAAGTAAATGTCTGGAATTCATAATGTACATAAAAAGTACAAAAGTATATTGGTATCAAAATGTAGCAAAAGTACTCATTATGCATAATGTCCCATTTCACAAGTTTTCAAATGTATAAAGTGTCTAAAGATCTTTTGAAAATAGCAGTTCTGCTGAGCTTGAAGATCTGCTATTTTCAAAAGGGCCAAAATACTATAGTTTAGAATAGATACATCAGACGCAAACCAAGGTCTAAAAAGTGATTCAGAGATATTTACGTTCTAAGTTGCTGTGTCCCATAGTATAGCAAGCATAAGCCAGCGGCATCTTCATCTCCGGTTTGTACCGGATCTTTTCACGGGATCGAAATGAAGTAAATGGACACAGCTGAGCACCGTAATCAATTGATATTAAAAAAGGCATAAGGCATCATCGGCAACGACGTACATACGCAAAAAGGCGCCCAAAAGGCAATGCCGGTAGTGAGTGAGTTAAAAATACCTCAGATTAGGCCGGGCAATAATAAATAACCCGCCAGGAACACACGTAACAAATATACAACTATATATAGACGACGTGTCTGTGTTTCTCCTGGATGAACTGAACACTTTCTATGTACGCATGCTTTGAGGATAAAACCCTCTGCTGGAAATATCTAGGACACATGAATGATGTGTGTAAATCCTTCAAAGATGAAGCCACGTCATCAAGGTACCTGATATGAGCCCAGTGGGGATCCCTGGTGTGTGCATAGACGTAGAAGGGTATAGACACCTCATTCAGCTCTGGGGGGGGGGGGGGGGGCGTCTGTATCTAAACCTATATTAACCATAGACGTAGAAGGGTATAGACGCCTCATTCAGCTCTGGGGGGGGGGGGGGGGGGGGGGGGGGGGGGGGGACTGGTATAAACAGCGCCCCCAGTGGGGAGGGATGGTATGACAGACTGACTGGTATAAACAGTGCCCCCAGTGGAGAGGGATGCTATGACAGAGAGACTGGTATAAACAGCGTCCCCAGTGGGGAGGGATGGTATAAACAGCACCCCGAGTGTAGAGGGATGGTATAAACAGCGCCCCCAGTGGGGAGGGATGGTATGACAGACTGACTGGTATAAACAGCACCCCCAGTGGGGAGGGATGGTATGACAGAGTGACTGGTATAAACAGCTGGACCCAGTGGACCCCAGTGGTCCTCTGCTCAGTGGACCCCTGTGGTCCTCTGCTCAGTGGACCCCAGTGGTCCTCTGCTCAGTGGACCCCAGTGGTCCTCTGCTCAGTGGACCCTGCAGTGGTCCTCTGCTCAGTGGACCCTGCAGTGGTCCTCTGCTCAGTGGACCCCAGTGGTCCTCTGCTCAGTGGACCCCTGTGGTCCTCTGCTCAGTGAACCCTGCAGAGGACCACTGGGGTCCTCTGCTCAGTGGACCCCAGTGGTCCTCTGCTCAGTGGACCCCAGTGGTCCTCTGCTCAGTGGACCCTGCAGTGGTCCTCTGCTCAGTGGACCCCAGTGGTCCTCTGCTCAGTGGACCCCAGTGGTCCTCTGCTCAGTGGACCCCTGTGGTCCTCTGCTCAGTGGACCCCAGTGGTCCTCTGCTCAGTGGACCCCAGTGGTCCTCTGCTCAGTGGACCCTGCAGTGGTCCTCTGCTCAGTGGACCCCAGTGGTCCTCTGCTCAGTGGACCCCAGTGGTCCTCTGCTCAGTGGACCCTGCAGTGGTCCTCTGCTCAGTGGACCCCAGTGGTCCTCTGCTCAGTGGACCCCAGTGGTCCTCTGCTCAGTGGACCCTGCAGTGGTCCTCTGCTCAGTGGACCCCAGTCCTTTGCAATTAAAATTATTTATATTTCAATACTGAGCAACAACAACAAAACTACGAATTTGATGCGTTTAATAAGAGCACAAATCAGACTGCACAGCTAGTCACAGAGTGAGACTACAGCGAGTCACCACTCACTCTCAACCATGTCATGATAAAAGAGATGATTATTGATTACAAACTGCAGCAAGCAGCAGCATTACTAGCCTAGCCACCAGCGTGGCTCAGCCTGTAAACACAACAACAACAAACCGCGACATTCACAGCACAGGACACTGCAAGTCAGTCTGCAAGTTGGCATGTTTATTTACCTGATTGCTCCTTCCGCAGTTCATCCTTACGCTTTTTCTTTAACTTTTTATCATTTCCTGAAGGATACAGACGCTTCATGATTGAAGATGAGTTCTGTGTTGTTGTTGTCTTTACTCTTTTATATGCTACTCTCCCGTCCGTCCGAAACGACACCGAAGAAAAATAACACTTTGAAAGGGGGGCGTTTCCGCGTGCTGGAAATGTCTACTACGATAGGCCTGTTCTTGATTCTGATCACTAAGGTACGCTGTTGGCGGAAGATTTCACCATTCTGAGCAGCGTTACACTCACTGCGCAAATAACGTAAAAAGGCCGCCACGGCTCCGCCCGCCCTGTGCTCACCGTTCCTTGCGTAACGTCGGTACGCAAATAACGTAGCACGCTCTTTGCCGACTTTGCGCAGGGCGAGCGGGGGCCTTTTGTGAATTCGGGGGCGGCGGGGGCCCTACGCAGTCTGCGTTTAGGAAGAATCGCCTCTGGTTATCGGCCACGATTATACAGACAATGACGAGACAGACAGAAGGCCTACAGAGAAAGAGAGAGAGAGTGAGAGCCCGCTGGCATTGTGGTGTCAAGGTCAGAGAAACAAACGAGATGATTGTGGACTGCACAGGAAGCCGCGTGGGAGCACAACCCAACCCACCGTTTAAATCAATGCATACTGCAGCAGGCGGCGAGCATCTCAACGTTTTTGGCTGGAGATCCCCGGAAATGCTTTGGCCATGTCTCGCGACCCCCGCCCCGCCCTCCTCCCCACCCCCAATACAAACTGTCTGCAAAAATAACCTTAATATTAGAGAAAATGTATATCATAAATGAATACTGAAACCAGATATAATCATTAAGGAATGTTTATACATGTACTATGTGTACTATGTAAACTCTTCATTTCCATTTTACAGCCATTCAGTTGCAATTTCTTTTTTAATAATTTGGGGACCCCCCAAAATAATTTGGCGACCCACCCCTAGGGGTCGCGACACACGGGTTGAGAACGCCTGGCCTAGAAGGTGACGCGGATTCTCGTATACTCCGGCTTCAAAAGGATTTACATTCCACTAGAGTCGATGTTGACTTTTACGCTCACATTTTATTACCTTAGTAAACCTTTTCATAAAGATTGCATCTTTTCAATCGTTAGTTTATAGGGCTCTTCCCAAAACAAGCAGGGTATGTTTGTGGTTGCGTTGTACTGGTGAAGACCATGTCAGAAGACCCAACCAGACACCCGCTCCCTTTCCCACCCCCAATAACATTAAAGAAGACCATGTCAGAAGACATGACCGGACACCCGCTCCCCTTCCCAGCCCCAATAAAGAAGACCATGTCAGAAGACCCGACCGGACACCCGCTCCCCTTCCCACCCCCAATAAGAAGACCATGTCAGAAGACCCAACCGGATACCCGCTCCCCTTCCCACCCCCAATAACATTAAATTCTGGTCCCTTTTCGGGGGCCGGAAATTCCAAGATGACGCCATGGCTCCAGTTATTGTGTTTTTAGAGGAGAGAGAGAGAGAGAGAGAGAGAGAGAGAGAGAGAGAGAGAGAGCTCCCGGGGTTCACATCAGTGAGGATCGGATCGGCTAACAAAGCATGGGTGTCGTTCTTCATCAGGGTTGAAGGAAAACTGGGTTGCCGTCTGACAAGCGGTATGCTGTGATGAGAAGTTTTCTACCAAGAAGTCAGAGGAAGAACCACTGTGTGTCAGGGATCGGTCTGTTATCTTTTTATTAGGAACTCGAAGTCATCTTCACACGCAGAGAGTCCTCCGTCCATCTTCACACGCAGAGAGTCCTCCGTCCATCTTCACACGCAGAGAGTCCTCCGTCCATCTTCACACGCAGAGAGTCCTCCGTCCATCTTCACACGCAGAGAGTCCTCCGTCCATCTTCACGCGCAGAGAGTCCTCCGTCCATCTTCACGCGCAGAGAGTCCTCCGTCCATCTTCACACGCAGAGAGTCCTCCGTCCATCTTCACACGTAGAGTGTCCTCCGTCCATCTTCACACGCAGAGAGTCCTCCGTCCATCTTCACACGCAGAGAGTCCTCCGTCCATCTTCACACGCAGAGAGTCCTCCGTCCATCTTCACGCGCAGAGAGTCCTCCGTCCATCTTCACACGCAGAGAGTCCTCCGTCCATCTTCACACGCAGAGAGTCCTCCGTCCATCTTCACACGCAGAGAGTCCTCCGTCCATCTTCACACGCAGAGAGTCCTCCGTCCATCTTCACACACAGAGAGTCCTCCGGCGTCTGCCAAGAGTTCCCCTCAACCACTGTTGTTTTTGGCAGCAAATTTCTATTTTCGTTTAGTCATATGTCTATGGAATGAAAATTAATTTAGTTACATTTTAGTCACCTGGAATGTCTTGGTGTAAGGTGTTTAGTTTTAGTCGACTAAATCTACAGTTGATTTAGTCGACTAAAATGTATTTTGGCGGGCCTTGATGGCGTCGTAATGACTGTTTCTAGTTTTTACACTTGCTGAAAATAGCAGATCTACAAGTGAGCTTGTAGATCTGCTATTTTCAGCATGAAACCAAGTGTAAAATGACTTATACTCTTGTGCACTAGTCCCTTCCTAACATTTAGTCTAGTTTTTATCTCTTGACGAAATTGTCAGTACATTTAGTCTCAGTTTTAGTCATCGTAGCTCAGTTTTCCTTTAGTTTCAAGTTTGTTTTCGTCAGTGAAAGAAGGTAGTCGATGAACATTTTTCGTCTTAGTTTTAGTCGACGAAATCAACACTGCCCTCAACACACATGACATTTCACACAGTCTTTATATGGCTATACCGTATTTACCGTAATACTAACTCAGTCTTTATATGGCTATACCGTATTTACCGTAATACTAACTCAGTCTTTATATGGCTATACCGTATTTACCGTAATACCAACTCAGTCTTTATATGGCTATACCGTATTTACCGTAATACCAACTCAGTCTTTATATGGCTATACCGTATTTACTGTAATACCAACTCAGTCTTTATATGGCTATACCGTATTTACTGTAATACCAACTCAGTCTTTATATGGCTATACCGTATTTACCGTAATACCAACTCAGTCTTTATATGGCTATACCGTATTTACCGTAATACCAACTCAGTCTTTATATGGCTATACCGTATTTACCGTAATACCAACTCAGTCTTTATATGGCTATACCGTATTTACTGTAATACCAACTCAGTCTTTATATGGCTATACCGTATTTACCGTAATACCAACTCAGTCTTTATATGGCTATACCGTATTTACCGTAATACCAACAGTCATACAGTTGTAAACAGATGAGGTGAATCACCTGCTGGGTGAGTTTAGGGGCTTTTCACAAAACTGCAGTGTAGATTTCGCTTGTAGATTTAAGCAATATTACACGAGAGGGTATGGTTTAACGTGATTATTGCCACGACAGTGATGCGGTCAGGAACGAGACGTAGTCGAGTTCCGCAAGCATCACTGAAGTGGCAATAATCACGTTAAACCACACCCTCGAGTGTAATATTGCAATTATACAACAGTTACCCTTAAAAGTAAGAAAATCGCTGAAAAAACATATTTTTTTAATGACAGATGTAGTCACTACGACCAGAAATGTCCCAAGAAACTAGCTAGCCTAGCCACCGAGTTCGGAAAACAGAGCAGCTCATTTGAACCACGGCTAGAAGGCTGTTTCAACCAATCAGATTGCTTCCTCGAAACGACCTGTTGTATAATGTCTATTTTCAGCATGCGACCCAAATGTAAAATCAGCCATTATGAGGCTTATCATGGTATTTATTTAGTCGACTAACAACACTAAAAACCTTTCAGAAGACTAAAATATGACCAAAAACGAAATGAAAATGTATTCAAAAGATTTATTCACTAAAACTAATAAAACTAAATCAACGCTATGAGGAATGACAGGTGATTTCACTCCCCTGGAACGAGGTGACAGCTGCGTCTCACTGCAAGGATTTATCCAACTAAAGGAAATCGACAGTACGTCAAGTACAATCCATAACCAACAATGACTCTTGTATGAATTTTACAGCCACTACAACAATATCTCAACGAGCTCATTGACAGAATACAGTAGGATACCCCCCGGGGAGCTCTGCGGTCAATAGAGCCCTCGGCCGTTATTGGACCACAATAAGGTCACGCTGCAGGGTTCGATCCCTGGCCACCGCCAACCCGGCCTCAGCGTGTATATGAGCATCAGGACTCGGGTGCCGCAGGTCGTTGCTGTGGTGGTACAGTGGTTTGGACTCGGGTGCCGCAGGTTGTTGCTGTGGTGGTACAGTGGTTTGGACTCGGGTGCCGCAGGTCGTTGCTGTGGTGGTTCAGTGGTTTGGACTCGGGTGCCGCAGGTTGTTGCTGTGGTGGTACAGTGGTTTGGACTCGGGTGCCGCAGGTCGTTGCTGTGGTGGTTCAGTGGTTTGACTCGGGTGCCGCAGGTCGTTGCTGTGGTGGTTCAGTGGTTTGACTCGGGTGCCGCAGGTCGTTGCTGTGGTGGTTCAGTGGTTTGACTCGGGTGCCGCAGGTCGTTGCTGTGGTGGTTCAGTGGTTTGACTCGGGTGCCGCAGGTCGTTGCTGTGGTGGTTCAGTGGTTTGGACTCGGGTGCCGCAGGTCGTTGCTGTGGTGGTTCAGTGGTTTGGACTCGGGTGCCGCAGGTCGTTGCTGTGGTGGTTAGGGTTAGGGTTAGGGTTAGGGTCGTTGCTGTGGTGGTTCAGTGGTTTGCAACCCTTTTCATATCAAGGCCCATTGTTTATTCAGCATTTGAGCCACGGAGTGGACCACCGTTTGATGAGGTTTAGCCCCTAAGACCCAAAACGAACAAATATGTTGTTGTCGTTGGATAAGAGTTTGTCTACAATTCCATGCTTTTGGCAAACGTTGACCAGAATTACAATTCTTCTACATTATCTAATTGTGTAGACTTCTTGTAAAAAAAGTTCTTTACTTCTTGTAAAAGTAATGCAGATTTTTAACAATAATTTAACTCTTGAGAGCTTGCGGTTGCCATCCGCCATCCGGCCACCGAGTGGCACGCTTACGAGCTTGTAGGTCTGGTATTTTTGAAAAGTTGTTCAAATGTGGCGCAAATCATTGAATATATATTTCATTTTTAACTAAAATATTTGCTTCTGGAGGGTCCCTGGAACTACATATTTTGAGATGGGGGTCCGTGGCCCAATAGAGATAATTCTGGGGGTCCTTGACATGAAAAAGGTTGAGCACCACTGACATAGAAACATGGGTTTTTCAGAAAAATGTTTTGATTTAGTCGTTTTTTTATCGACCTCAGTCCAAAATGGGTTAAGGAAACAGAGAGTCAGGGACCTCCGTAAACTCAGAGTTTGTCTCAGAGTTATGGGGGTCCTTGAAATTAAATGGAATAGAGCCTTAATTGGTATCATCTGTAACACCTTATTCTGTAGGCTACTGTGCATATCGTATATTGGGGGCTGCGGTTTTATGGGCTCGTTTCTGAAGTGTACAGTTGCTTATTTGGTTTTTGAGTGGTGCAAACCACTCCAACAACCAGCTTTGTCTGTATCTATGTTTGTGTACCTGTACCCCTGTACCCAAAGAAATGAGCATGGTTACTATGGTCACTGACATTACGTCAGACCACAGCTGTTCAGGCTATATAAGACCTTGCACCACTCTTTTTTTTAAACCAGTGGTTCTCAAACATTTTCATGTGAAAGAAACCCCCAAATTAAGAAATGATGTCACCTTTCCTTCAGTGTTAAATGACTGACGACAGGCAATAATAATTAAGTGAAGGGGAGAGAGAGAGAGAGAGAGAGAGAGAGAGAGAGAGAGAGAGAGAGAGAGAGAGAGAGAGAGAGAGAGAGAGAGAGAGAGAGAGAGAGAGAGAGAGAGAGAGAGAGAGAGAGAGAGAGAGAGAGAGAGAGAGAGAGAGAGAGAGAGAGAGAGAGAGAGAGAGAGAGGGGGGGGGGGGGGGGGGGGATGTGACCCTCGGGCATGTTCCCCAGCGAGATCCTTTATATCTTAAGCTGTTTATGCACCCTCAGCCACTTTGTTCCGACACCGCTGTGTGTGTGTGTGTATGTGAGACTGTGTGTGTGCGTGCGCGCGCTTGTGCGTTGTGCGCATGTCTGCCTGCCTTGTTTCTCTGTTGTGTGTATGTTTGACTGCATGTGTCACAGGCACCCGATTCAGGATCCGAATGGGGTGTAAAGCGACCTCTTGTGGGACGCTGCAGTGTGATCAGGGCATTCATTTACAGAAGAGACAAAACGACACGAAACGTAAAAAATATGTAAATAAGAGGTTTCTGCCCGACTGCAACGTTTAGACTTATAGTTAGGCCTGTTTCCCCTGAATATCCTTTGCAGAATACTCACCCCCAGAATAGTGACGATCTACCACACGTGGTTAAGTCATTACACGTCTCTCAACGGAGCTCTAAAACGGCCTGAGATAAATCTTGTGGAACCTTTAGCCAGCGCTCAACGATGAATCTGCCGCACGGTACACGGTGGAGAGAGAGAGGGGGGGGGGGGGGGGTGGTCCTGGAAGCAAGCATAACGTCGCCCGTATGATGTCAGATTATACAATTAAGGACCAATATTCTCATAAACGCACTCGCTGGCAGCATGGCGAACGTGCTCCAGGGTCGGATCCACCACTCCCCCCCCCCCCCCCCCTCTCTCTCTCTCTCTGTGTCTCTTTGCCTTCGCTACTGTCTGTCGTCAGTCATTTAACCCATTTCGACCTGAGATCAGATTTTAAAAATCAGCCTTCTAAATGCTAAAAGCTTTCTGAAAATCCTATGTTTCTAGGTCAGTGGTGCTCAACCTTTTTCATGTCAAGGACCCCCAGAATTATCTGTATTTGGCTGCGGACCAAAGATTTGCAAAGATTTGAGTTTGCTGTGAAAGAATATATATTCAAAGATTTGCGCCACAATTTCACGATTTTTCTAAAATAGCAGATCTGCAAGCTCGTAGTGCTGCGCTACGAGCTTGTAGATCTGCTATTTTTCAACAGCTAAAGTGTGACATAATCATGCTTAAAACACCAAAAAGGGGTCCCCGTCTAGGACGGGTTAATACCGAGGGAAAGGTGGAACACCTGACCTCCATCCAAAACAAATCACAAGTGTGAGGAGGAGGAGGAGGGGGTGTTATGATTTGTCGCCACGGCACCAATCACCTTTCTCCCCCCCCTGTCCCGTAAATGTCCCCCTCTTTGTCAGCGGTGTGAGTGCCTTCTGTCCCCCCATCATGCTCGCTCTCCCAGAGGGGTGACATCACACTCTCCTTTGTCTGCCTGGGCTTCAGTGCAGCTATGATTTACAACGAAGGCACGCGACACACACACACCTCCCCCGGGGCTCTGTGTGTGTGTGTGTGTGTGTGTGTGTGTGTGTGTGTGTGTGTGTGTGTGTGTGTGTGTGTGTGTGTGTGTGTGTGTGTGTGTGTGTGTGTGTGTGTGTGTGTGTGTGTGTGTGTGTGTGTGTGTGTGTGTGTGTGTGTGTGTGTGTGTGTGTGTGTGTGTGTGTGTGTGTGTGTGTGTGTGTGTACTTGTATTACTATACTTGCGAGGGCCCCAAACAAGTATACTAGGACAGTGTTACGGGCTGTAAATAAATATCCCACTATTTTAGGTTACCTATGATATATATTTACGTCAAGGTTGCGAGCACGACTACAACTCGTTTCAATGTTACAGAGTGTAAAAAAATAACATTGTTTTGACGTTTTTAATGTCCTCGCAACTATAGTAATACTATAGCGTGTGCGTGTCCGCGTGCGTGCGTGCGTGCGTGCGTGTGCGTGTGCTTCATCACAGTATTACAACAAAAGCATAATCACAGCATTATGAATCATAGCTTAGAGAGCCTTCATACATTTGTCTGTTTGTATAAGTATCCTCACATGACAGCACTGGACTGTAACCCTGTGCACTTGACCGGAGTGACCCAGGGCTAGCCTGGCTAATAAGCCAGACCGAATCTGCCGTTGGCAAAAAGAAAATTGCCTACCGGCGGATTACGGTCTGGAGAGGCTCAATTGTACGCCCATTTCCTACACCAGAGAACTGGTGTGGCCAATCGGGACACGGTATGCAATATGGGCGGGCTTTGGTACAGTGACGTTCAATGCTTGAGACCTTTGACTGACAGTAGCTCTGACCAATTGCGTCAAAGAGAAAATGTTTGAACCCGCCCCCCGGGAAACAAGATCCATACACAGCATCTCCAGACTCAAATACCACACGACAGTGTGATTTGAGTCTGGCTTATTAGCCAGGCTAACCCAGGGCTGTATAGTAGGTCAGTCTCTTTTTTTCCTCTCGACACCAAACGTCATACTCTGACGAGCTCATGTTGTGGCACGTTGCGACTACACGTGGTGAGCTTGTACATCTGCTGTTTTTGGCCCCCCAGAATAAGGATGCTGGCCTCAACAATAGATCCACAAGCTCACAACGCGTTGCTTTGCGACACATCGTGGGCTTGTAGATCTGCTATTTTCAAAGGATTTCTATACATTTTGAAACTTGTGTGAAATGAGTACAATGAGTACTTTTACTTTTGGTACTTATTGTGCTTAACCCATTCTGGGTGGGAACCCCTTTTGGTGTTAGCATTATGTTATGCTTTAGCTATTGAAAAATAGCAGATCTACAAGCTCATAGCGCGCCACCGAGTGGCGACTGACATGACAAGAACGACTGACATAGAAACATAGCTTTTTCAGAAAACTGTCAGGATGTAGAAGACATCAGGTCAAAATGGGTTAAGTATATTTTGATGTCAATACCTTTGTACTTTTACTTTTTACATTTACTTTTAAAGTAAATTTTTAATACCTTGTGAGTAAATGTGAGTAGTCCCATCACTGCTCGGCACACGGAGCAGCATTTTGTTCCTTGTCCCAATAAGACTGCTGTCTCGTTCAGGTCCATTTTGTTCCTTGTCCCAATAAGACTGCTGCCTCGTTCAGGTCCATTTTGTTCCTTGTCCCAATAAGACTGCTGCCTCGTTCAGGTCCAGCCAGGAGGGATTTATCCGTCCACATCAGACACCGATCTCCTCAAAGCGTCGGCTTTACGATCGTTTTGGCAATGATTTGAGGTCGTGCGGCGGCCATGCCGCGGTCCAGATGATTTGAGGTCGTGCAGCGGCCATGCTGCGGTCCAGGTCGCTCATGCAGAGTGAGCGGAGACGGATCGGAAACCAAAAGCAACAAACCAGACCTTTTGGCTGCTGCTCGGTTCAGGAGAGGAAAAAAACGTAACAAAAAACCGTGGGCTTCGGCGCCTCGGCCCAAACGCCCGCCCCGCCATGTCCTCCTCAACCGTGGGCTTCGGCGCCTCGGCCCAAACGCCCGCCCGCCATGTCCTCCTCAACCGTGGGCTTCGGCGCCTCGGCCCAAACGCCCGCCCGCCATGTCCTCCTCAACCGTGGGCTTCGGCGCCTCGGCCCAAACGCCCGCCCCGCCATGTCCTCCTCAACCGTGGGCTTCGGCGCCTCGGCCCAAACGCCCGCCCGCCATGTCCTCCTCAACCGTGGGCTTCGGCGCCTCGGCCCAAACGCCCGCCCGCCATGTCCTCCTCAAATGCCGTCTACTGAACAGTCAGCGCCATCGTAGCATTTTTTTGTTTGTTTTTTTTGCAACTGAATGGCTGGAAAGTGGAAATGAAGAGTTCACATATAGTACACATAGTACATGCAGACATCTTCCCTAATGATTATATCTGGTTTCAGTATTTATTTATGGTGTATTCTCTATTATTAAGGTTATTGTAGCAGTCAATTTATATTGGGGGTCAGGAGGGGGCGGGGCGGGGGTCCCAGGACATTGCCAATTTCCGGGGGGTCCCCGGCCAAAAACGCTGAGAACCCCTGATCTAAAACACCATCCCTGCTTCCCGGGACTGGGACGTGCACACATAGACATCAAAGGGGGCTTCAGCGCCTGCCCTTTTACCTGTCTGTAAAACAACTGCCCTCTCCAGACCACGAATGCAGCATTTACTACATGGTGAAAGAAATGCAAATGCCCTCCCTCTCCTTTTCATGCCATACCGGAAAGCATGCAGCATTCAGGAGAATTGTTTTTTCTTTCCGAAGTCTCCTGAACTAATTTGTTTCTAAATCCATGTCGTTACACCTGCATCTCCAGATAAAGAGTGCAGGGTTGCGAACGGTTGGATCTCCACACAGCGGTGGTCAATCATGGCATCAAGAGATCTCAATCCTCACTCTTAAGGTCCTGCTCTGTGGAGCTGACCCGATGACCCATGCTCCCTCCCGGGTGTCTAAAAGTCACTGACCTCCTTTAGAGCAGTGCCTCCTATTGTTGTCAGGGGGCGGATGTTGTTCTTATAGGTTATGACCTTGGGTTGGCTTTGTGTTTAGAATCGTAGCGTGAGAGGCCGACCACCTCGGCACACTTCCTAACGCTCTTCCTCTGTCTGTTCTACATAATTATTATAATAAATAATAATATGTTCTACATATTCATTCATACTCCAGTTTTAGCTGATAAGGTGACCACTGAAATGGTGCTTAGTAAACACAGAGAGATGTGAGTGGCTTATCACCACGGCTCAGTGACGTCATGTTGTAGTTTTAGTAAAAACATAGAGATGTGTCGGGGTGAGTGGTGAGCGGCTTATCATCACCACGGCTCAGTGACGTCATGTTGTAGTTTTAGTAAAAACATAGAGATGTGTTTGGGTGAGCGGTGAGCGGCTTATCACCACGGCTCAGTGACGTCATGTTGTAGTTTTAGTAAAAACAGAGAGATGTGTCGGGGTGAGTGGTGAGTGGCTTATCACCACGTCTCAGTGACGTCATGTTGTAGTTTTAGTAAAAACAGAGAGATGTGTCGGGGTGAGTGGTGAGTGGCTTATCACCACGGCTCAGTGACGTCATGTTGTAGTTTTAGTAAAAACAGAGAGATGTGTTTGGGTGAGCGGTGAGTGGCTTATCATCACGGCTCAGTGACGTCATGTTGTAGTTTTAGTAAAAACAGAGAGATGTGTTTGGGTGAGTGGTGAGTGGCTTATCATCACGGCTCAGTGACGTCATGTTGTAGTTTTAGTAAAAACAGAGAGATGTGTTTGGGTGAGTGGTGAGTGGCTTATCATCACGGCTCAGTGACGTCATGTTGTAGTTTTAGTAAAAACAGAGAGATGTGTTTGGGTGAGTGGTGAGTGGCTTATCATCACGGCTCAGTGACGTCATGTTGTAGTTTTAGTAAAAACAGAGAGATGTGTCGGGGTGAGTGGTGAGTGGCTTATCACCACCACGACTCAGTGACGTCATGTTGTAGTTTTAGTAAAAACAGAGAGATGTGTTTGGGTGAGCGGTGAGCGGCTTATCACCACGGCTCAGTGACGTCATGTTGTAGTTTTAGTAAAAACAGAGAGATGTGTTTGGGTGAGTGGTGAGTGGCTTATCACCACGGCTCAGTGACGTCATGTTGTAGTTTTAGTAAAAACATAGAGATGTGTTTGGGTGAGCGGTGAGCGGCTTATCACCACGGCTCAGTGACGTCATGTTGTAGTTTTAGTAAAAACAGAGAGATGTGTCGGGGTGAGTGGTGAGTGGCTTATCACCACGTCTCAGTGACGTCATGTTGTAGTTTTAGTAAAAACAGAGAGATGTGTCGGGGTGAGTGGTGAGTGGCTTATCACCACGGCTCAGTGACGTCATGTTGTAGTTTTAGTAAAAACAGAGAGATGTGTTTGGGTGAGCGGTGAGTGGCTTATCATCACGGCTCAGTGACGTCATGTTGTAGTTTTAGTAAAAACAGAGAGATGTGTTTGGGTGAGTGGTGAGTGGCTTATCATCACGGCTCAGTGACGTCATGTTGTAGTTTTAGTAAAAACAGAGAGATGTGTTTGGGTGAGTGGTGAGTGGCTTATCATCACGGCTCAGTGACGTCATGTTGTAGTTTTAGTAAAAACAGAGAGATGTGTTTGGGTGAGTGGTGAGTGGCTTATCATCACGGCTCAGTGACGTCATGTTGTAGTTTTAGTAAAAACAGAGAGATGTGTCGGGGTGAGTGGTGAGTGGCTTATCACCACCACGACTCAGTGACGTCATGTTGTAGTTTTAGTAAAAACAGAGAGATGTGTTTGGGTGAGCGGTGAGCGGCTTATCACCACGGCTCAGTGACGTCATGTTGTAGTTTTAGTAAAAACAGAGAGATGTGTTTGGGTGAGTGGTGAGTGGCTTATCACCACGGCTCAGTGACGTCATGTTGTAGTTTTCGGTGGTCACCTTATCACTAAAACTGGAGTATGCATAGGCATTTACTGTCGGTAACTGACTCTGAGAGTGTAGACGTGGAACCAAATGGACCCTTTACAGCTCTGTAACTCTGAGAGTGTACACATGGAACCAAATGGACCCCTACAGGTCTGTAACTCTGAGAGTGTACACGTGGAACCAAATGGACCCTTTACAGCTCTGTAACTCTGAGAGTGTACACGTGGAACCAAATGGACCCTTTACAGCTCTGAAACTCTGAGAGTGTACACGTGGAACCAAATGGACCCTTTACAGCTCTGTAACTCTGAGAGTGTACACATGGAACCAAATGGACCCCTACAGGTCTGTAACTCTGAGAGTGTACACATGGAACCAAATGGACCCTTTACAGCTCTGAAACTCTGAGAGTGTACACATGGAACCAAATGGACCCTTACAGGTCTGTAAGTAACTGTGAGAGTGTAAAAATGGAACCAAATGGACCCTTACAGGTCTGTAAGTAACTGTGAGAGTGTAAAAATGGAACCAAATGGACCCTTACAGGTCTGTAACCCTGCAGAGAGAGTATACTGGCGGGAACAATGTTTTATGTATGCATCTGTTGGAGTCTTTCATCAACAGCAGCACACTTACTGTACTTACTGTACGCTGCATGTTAAGCTCTTTATGCACCCTCAGCCACTTTGTTCTGTGTGTGTGTGTGTGTGTGTGTGTGTGTGTGTGTGTGTGTGTGTGTGTGTGTGTGTGTGTGTGTGTGTGTGTGTGTGTGTGTGTGTGTGTGTGTGTGTGTGTGTGTGTGCGCGTGCGTGCGTGCGCACAACTGTCAGTCAGTCTAGCTTGTTGCTGTACATGTCTGTCTTGTTTCTCTGTTTTGACTGCACAAGCCGTGTGAGAGTGTGTGTGTGTGTGTGTGTGTGTGCATGTGTCTTTCTCAGACAGATTGCGTTAACCCCATCCTCCCCTCTACTGTGGTGGATGAGTGCTGTTGTGTTTGGGTTGTGTTTCCGTGCCTCCCCCCTCCGTGTGTGTCCCAATGGGACCCCCACCCAAGGGTCCTTCTGAGGGCATGTTGCGTTCACATGCCTGTAGGTTTGTTTGTGTGTGTGTGTGTGTGTGTGGGTGTGTGGGGGTGGGGGTGTGTGTGTGTGTGTGTGGGGGGGGGGGGGGGGGGGGGGTGGGTGGGTGCCTGTGTTTCGCCCGGGACTGTGTGTGTGTGTGTTTCGCCCGGGACACACACGAGAGAAATAATCTAAGAAGGTAATTTTCTGCAGTGCATCCTGATTGCAGCTCCCGCTGAGCGTACGTTCTCCAAACCATCGTACGTTCTCCAAACCATCGTACGTTCTCCAAACCATCGTACGTTCTCCAAACCATCGTACGTTCTCCAAACCATCGTCAGGCTCCACATCCCTGATGATGCCCGATTCCTACGTCTGCGTACGAGTGCCTTGCGACGCCTCGTGAGCTTGTAGATCGGCTATGTTTGAACCCATTTAGACCTGAGGACGATTCTACAAATGCCTTCTAAATCCTGACAGTTTTCTGAAAAACCTATGTTTCTTTATCAGTGGTTCTCAAACTATTTCATATCAAGGACCCCTAGAATGATATGTATTTGGCCGCCGACCCCCATCTCAAAATATGTTGTTCCAGGGACCCCCCGCAGAAGCAAAGATTTGAGTTAAAAAACGTTCTGTCACGGTGAGCCAAGGGGGGTAGGTCCCAAATGCAGGACAGAGAGGCCGAAGAGTTCAAATGCAAATTGTTTAATAACAGAGACTAGAACTGAACACTTACATGACATTTCAACAAAGATCTCACAAGGAACTGAAAAGACAGGGGAGTATAAATACACACAGGGATAACAGGGCACAGGTGAACATAACTTAAAATCAAGACAGGGATTGGCTAAGAGACTAAACAGAACACAGGTGGAGCAAACAAATAATCACAGGTGGTGCGACAAGGGAGGAAAACAGTAACAAGGCATAGAGGAAACAATACTACAAAATAAAAGCACACAAGAACAGAAAACATTAACCAAAACTATAGGAACAAGGACCACGGATTGTGACACGTTCGCTCTGAAAGAATATATATTCAAAGATTTGCGCCACATTTTCACGATAAAAATAAATAAATAGCAGACCTACGAGTTCATGAGCTTGTAGATCTGCTATTTTTCAACAGCTAACACTGCGTGAAAAGAGGAGTTAATGGGCAATTATGGGCACAAGATTTGGCCGTAAACCTCAAGTGTAGCAGCATATACAGTAATATACGGTAATATACAGGTGTGATGGTACAATTCGGGAGTGTACCGGAGTTTGTTGGAAAGTTTAACGGGAGTTTCCTGTAATATACACATCCGTATTCCATGCTTTCTGCGCAGTGTAAAGCATAACATAATGCTTAAAACACCAAAAGGGGTTCCCGCCCAGAATGGGTTAAGCGCGCAACGACGCCATCATATACGACAGAGTATAACATTGTCATTACTCTCGGTCGTTGCCTCTCACCTCTCAGATTTCCCATCTGTCTTTCTGCCCCCCCCCCCTCTATTTTCTCCATGCTGTATGGCATTTTGTGCAGCTGTCCCGACGAACCTCGCAACGTGCTAACCTCGCCACGAGGTTATTGGATTTTTTATTTTCTTCACCCGTGGGAGCTTGTGTCATTTCGCCGTCGCAAATCGAATGACAACAACACTGCTGTTTGTGAAACGATGGTTATTCGCGGGAATCGGCCGCCGGAGACCCAGCCGCGGAGTGGGTGGTATGATGATGTCAGGAAACCTCTCCGTGATGATATTAATATTAATAACAACAATATATTACATGTATATCTTGTACGTCTTGCACACACTGGATCCTGCATCACAATTTGTAAAAGATGTAATACCTCCAAGGTGACGTTTCAAGCTAATAAATTATTACCTCCAAGCTCACAAGCTTTCCATCACGGAAAAGGTAAACTCACCTCCCCCACCACCAATGTGTAGCACCAAAGATTGTTAATTTAGGAAGATATTAATTAATTCAAGATCGTCTATCCTGGCCTAAGCCACCATTTTCAGCGGTTGCTTAGGTGTCACTTTTCACCATCTCAGCGGCCGTGTGGTTAGAGTGTCGACGTTCGATTCCCCGGCTGGGTCATACTGTATCGAAGACTGTAAACATGGGACCCGGTGCCTCTCTGCTTGGCACTCAGCACTAAGGGTTGGATTGTGGGGTAAGTCCCTGGGATATACTAGCGTCATGTCCAGGGGGGGTGTACTTCCACATCAGGCTGCCTCATGCTACAGAAACAGGAGATAGGCTCCTGACCCTACACCCCACATGGAGATAGGCTCCTGACTCTACACCCCACATGGAGATAGGCTCCTGACCCTACACCCCACATGGAGATAGGCTCCTGACTCTACACCCCACATGGAGATAGGCTCCTGACCCTACACCCCACATGGAGATAGGCTCCTGACCCTACACCCCACATGGAGATAGGCTCCTGACTCTACACCCCACATGGAGATAGGCTCCTGACTCTACACCCCACATGGAGATAGGCTCCTGACCCTACACCCCACATGGAGATAGGCTCCTGACCCTACACCCCACATGGAGATAGGCTCCTGACTCTACACCCCACATGGAGATAGGCTCCTGACCCTACACCCCACATGGAGATAGGCTCCTGACCCTACACCCCACATGGAGATAGGCTCCTGACCCTACACCCCACATGGCTCTACAAAGCTTATTTACCTGAGGCCTGTTAGTCCTTGTGTTCATTTGCCTGATTGTAGCCTCCTGTCATTCTGTGATGTCCTCGTCTTAGTCTGTGTATGTATCTGGAATCACGTTTCAAGTGTTCTGCGTTTCGAGCTTGTCGATTTGCAACTTTTGGTGTGTTTTTGAGTGGTGTAAACCACTCCTACAACTGGCTTTTGTGTGCAGAAAAAAATGAGCATGGTTGCTATGTTCAAAATAATTTCTGACGTAATTAAATCACACCCGGGTGAACTGGATGACCGTAGCAACCATGGTCATTTTCTCTGCACAGAAAAAGCCAGTTGTGAAATCACATCCGGGTGTGATTTCATTACGTCAGATCAGAGCTGATCAGGCTACATAATACCTTACCTTATTTCATTACGTCAGACATTACGTCAGACCACAGCTGATCATGCTATATAAAACCTTACACCACTCAGTTCACACGGGTGTGATTTTTTTTAATTCGAATCCTGTCAGGTTTCCACGTGACAGAGACAATATGCGTGCCTCCTAAAGTGGCTGCAGATCACCTGCATGTGAACTTCCGACGAGTGCCCATCACACCCGGCTTGATGCAAGGCAGCCATTTTGCAGCAGAACACATGTACACCCCCCCCCCACACACACACACACACACACACACGGCAGCTGGAAGGGAGAGAGGGGGTGGGGGGAGGGGATGATTGAGCCAATTCCACTGAGGACGTGATCAGGAGGCCAGATGGAGGCCTTCTCCAGGTCACCAGGGAAACCCAGGCTATACTCTTTATGATTAGTGCTTTAGATCTTTAAGGACTAACGCCTGCACTTGAGTTCTAATAGCCTCTCATCTGAAGGACGGCAGAGCACAGCTGGGGCACTCCAGTCATCACCCCTTTGCACCTGAGAGCACCACAGTGCACTGATGCTAAAAACCCACCTTTTTACAAAACATTTTCTTGTTTATTTCTTGTTCCTAGTTTAAATCTGGCCCTTTTAGTTTAGCCTGGCTGCGTCCCATGACATTATTTAGTTTAGCCTGGCTGCGTCCCATGACATTATTTAGTTTAGCCTGGCTGCGTCCCATGACATTATTTAGTTTAGCCTGGCTGCGTCCCATGACATTATTTGTTGCCTATGCTGTTTATATGCTTGCAATGCTTGTAACCCTGTAGCACTCTGAGATTAGAAATAATGTAAAGTGCTTTAAAAAATAAAATGCATTATACTAGGTTTTCAGGCCGTCAAAAATCTATAGTCTTTATAGTATGACGGTTCTCTCTCAACCTTTTCAGGCCCAGACACCCCCCCCAAAATATTCAACGTCCATAGACTTGGCTTCCACATGACGTAATCTTCAAAAGCCATGCATTGGAGAGGCTATAGCGCCCCTCAAAAAAGTAAATGGAATTGTGAAAAGGAAATGTTTTTGTTGGACATACAAGGTTTCCACCCGTCAGGATTGTATACAGTGAGAGCTTTCTGTCCTAGCGCAAAACGATGGGTAACTCGTGTTAGGGAGGCAAAGTGTTAAAGAAAAAAATCACACCTGTGTGAAATGAGGGGCACTCTTATCATCATACATCATCACAGACATCAGATGATGTCTAACCCGAAAAAGCCCTACGCAAGTTTTGTTCTATTTTATTACCGGATTTCTTATCACTGGCTTTCCTATCACCGGCTTTCCTATCACCGGCTTTCCTATCACCGGCTTTCCTATCACCGGCTTTCTTATCACCGGCTTTCCTATCATCGGCTTTCTTATCACCGGCTTTCTTTGTTTCTTCTCGTAGTTTTTGTCGCTGTTGGTGTTGGTAGTCATGGCGGCCAGTTCCCACCTGATGTTATGTGGGAGTTCCGATCGCTCCAGTCGGTGCTGAATAACTGCTAGCTTGCACAACGTCTTCAAACTAGGACTTAAGTCCAAGATGTACAAATCATGGGGTGGACCCGTAAATCGGGGTATACCCTTACCTCTAAGGTCTCTAACAGGATTGTGATGTCCACCAAATACGACCAAGCGATCTCCCACCATGCCACAGCCCATCTGACACATCCGAAACGGGCCTTTCCCTTTGGGCTTAACCTCCTTCCAGGAGAAGGTCTCCGGGTTGAATTTCCACAGGTAATGCATTGTAAGTGGTCCCCAAAGGCCCGTGGAGGTTTTCATTGCCAAATATGCACAGCTCTCCGTTGTAGAGAAAGGCTCCATGACACCTGCAGTGCAGCTGTGCAGAAGGCGTGTTCAGCCAAGCGTTGGTCTCCGTGTCAAAAACTGTCATTTCTTTATCGGAGCCCCCAAATACAAACATCTTTGTCCCGATGCTTTAGAGACGGCACCAGAAACCCTTCCGGGATTGAACCACCTGTGGGAGACCGCGTCAAATGCATAAAGCCTGTTCCCCCTGTCCCCTCCCCACACGTAGATTACGTGTTCAATCGGCACAGCTGTGTGGCCGCAACGATAGGTGGGCACCTCGGGGGGACATTGGTGTCTTTCCCCCGTCATCGGGGGCAACGTCGTCCACGTCAAAGACACTGTGTTGAAGATGTTCACGTCAAGCCGACGGGCCTCGTCGTCGCGTAAAGACCCAAAGACGTACAGCTTGTCCTTCACCGCGGCGGTGGCGCATTGCCAGGACGCCTGTGGCGCTCCGTTCACACGTACGGTCCAGCGGAACATTTCTCGACGCCGTAGATCGAGAGATGGATTCGGTTCAGTGGTCACAAATGTCACAGGTTTGGTAGATGATCCAAAGTTGAGGGGTTGTGTTTTCCTGTCAGTGAAGCTGATTACTGCCGATCTCCCTTATATGGTTAATGTAATCTCTCGCTCTAGACCGGCAGACGGTCTCTTCTGTTCCGCAGCGTTCGCCGGTCTGGGGATAACTGGACTTGTTGTTGTTAAAAGTTGCTAAATGAGTAATTCTTTTTTGACGATTCATTTTAATTCATGAGTTGTTGTGGTGACGACATTGTGATGTCATTGTGTGATGTCAGAGTAACCAATGACTCTTCTCTAAAACAGTGGTTCCCAAAGTGGGGTCCGGGGACCCCCAGGGGTCCTTGAGGGAGTTCTAGGGGGGACCCAGCTAAATGATAGTTTGGAACCAAGTGGACCCTTATGGGTCTGTAACTCTGATAGTGTGCAAATTGAACCAAATGGACCCTAATGGGTCCATTTGGTTCCATTTGTGTTAACTCAAAATGTTTGTGTTTGCGCACACACTAAAAGCTGGACAAAAGTGGGTAAAAGAATATTGGTTACTTTAAATTCTTAAATTGTCACTTAAGGTTTTGATGAGGTCAGATCTACATATTGAATGAATTCTGTACTGGCCATATATGGAGCATGTCTTGAGTGTACAGGGTTTACTGAGGTCAGATCAACATATGGAATGAATGGAGCGTGTTAACGAGGCGTGACGGATTGACTGACTGACGGTGGACGGCAGAGGCCAACAGTTTTCCACTGTGTTCAGGAGGGCTGCTTGTCGGTATTCGTTCATGCTTATTTATTGTATTATTTGGTGTATTCTGGATCAATATATGGAACGTCAGAACGGAGATCTGAGGTTTGAGGTCAGATGTAGAGTTGCTGGCCGGCTCCATATATGCAGATCTAGGTGATGATCTGGTCTGCTCCATGTATGGCTATCGAGTGTTTGATGAGGTCAGTGTCGTGATCTTCATATACGGAGACGACCATATATGGAGCGTGTCACGAGGCGTGACGGGCTGACGGCCATATATGGTGGCGTGCCAGTATACGACTGACGCAGAGCCATATATAGTATAGACAGAGTTGCGACATTGAGGGGGCAGAAAAAAGCCCGGTCACGTGGTTCACGTACCTGCGCGAGCCCATAGACTCCAATGCATTCCGTAAACTTCCGGCGTCCCTATTCGCCAATAGAGGTCTTTGTAGAAGAGCCGCCATTGGACTGGCCTCATGAAGTGAACGGAGTTGTCGTTACTCTGTCTTACTCTATGGCTGACGGAACGACTGACGGGTTCATTCATAGCAACCAATCATACTTGATCTGGGCAACCTCCACCATGACAAGCACTTGGAATCATAGGAGTTTGAGGCATTACATTTAGTTTGACTCTCTGTCCCACAGATACATATTTATAGTCGAGTCAAGTCAATTTTATTCATGAAGCACATTTTAAAAAGCATCGAATGCAGAGCGTGCAAGTCCAAACGGACAGACAAATAGCCGAGGTCATAAAGCGTGAAGGCAGGAGGATAAGGGATTTAGTGGCTAATGCACAGCCTAAGCACCTGCTAAGGGTGTGAAACGCACTCCATAAGTGTGTCGACAAACACAAATACTGACGGAAGTGCTCCATGCTATTTGCACATTATTTAAATGAGGTAACATACATATGGAAATTAATCTCATTGCAAAGAGAAAAAAAAAGAAATGTATTTTGCAAACACCAGTAATATTAGCCACCTGCAGTTAGAGTGAAAATGAATGGCGTCTTCAGAGAGTTGGTGGTAAATGAAGTGCATTTAGGCATAAGGGGGAGTCACACCCCCACACTCTGTAGGCAGTGGTGGGAAAAAGTACTCAATTGTTTTACTATAAGTAAAAGTATCAATACCAGTATCAATATAGAAATACTCTGTTACAAGTAAAAGGGTAGAATTCAAAATGTGCTTGAGGGAAAGTACAAAAGTATTGGCATCGAACTGCAGGGCCGGCCCTCCCTACAGGCAGAGCACGCAGCCGCCTAGGGCGCCATGGGGGGAGGGGGCGCCCAAAAAAGAACGAAAAAAACCAAAACAACCTCATATATTTGACCAAGTACAGTGCTTTAGTCTTTAGGACACAATGTGGAGATGGTAATTTTTCTGCTTTTTACACAATATGAAACTACAGAATGTAAGCTTTCATATGATGTATTGTTCATAGAAATTGTAAAATATTTGAAAAGGATATGAACCTTTTGAAACTTGTTGAACTGCGAATAATCCTGCCTAGGGCGCCAAATTGCTCAGGGCCGACACTAAAGTGCCAAAAGTAAAAGTACTCATTGTGCAGAATGTCCCATTTCAAGTTTTCAACTCACTGAGTCAAGGGTGGTTGTTTTAAATCAGGAATCAAGGGTGTTTAATGCCAAAAGTTTTATTCCAGTATGTTAGTGAAAGACAATAGTAAATGTGAAGTGCTACAACGTGCTAACACAGTGAGCAGGGCTGCAGGAACCTAAAGCAAAGAAATAATCAAAATATCCTAATACTCTATCCTAACAAAAAACCCTCCCAAATCTGACTACCTATCTGATACCTTAATTAGTAATGAAAGAAAACCTAACTATACCTAACTACGCTGTACTTCTACCTAACTCGAACACAAATACACTGAGGAACCTGCTTGACTACTTGGTGAAACTAACAGAGACAATATACTATATGGAAAATACTTACTAATACTACCTGCCCTGGATCACGAACACAAATAAGCACTTTAATAAACCGTTATGTAGCAACTCTTGCAAATGTGGTTTTACTCCATGGATGAAAGGGGTTAAGACATTATCTTTCCCTGCACGGAGGGCACGCTGTCACTACCCCACTCTACTCTAGAGTTTAACCGAAGGACACAGAGGGCACGCCGTCACTACCCTACTCTACCCTAGAGTTTAACCGAAGGACACGGAGGGCACGCTGTCACTACCCTACTCTACCCTAGAGTTTAACCGAAGGACACAGAGGGCACGCTGTCACTACCCTACTCTACTCTAGAGTTTAACCGAAGGACACAGAGGGCACGCTGTCACTACCCCACTCTACTCTAGAGTTTAACCGAAGGACACAGAGGGCACGCTGTCACTACCCTACTCTACTCTAGAGTTTAACCGAAGGACACAGAGGGCACGCTGTCACTACCCCACTCTACTCTAGAGTTTAACCGAAGGACACGGAGGGCACGCTGTCACTACCCTACTCTACTCTAGAGTTTAACCGAAGGACACAGAGGGCACGCTGTCACTACCCCACTCTACTCTAGAGTTTAACCGAAGGACACGGAGGGCACGCTGTCACTACCCTACTCTACTCTAGAGTTTAACTGAAGGACACGGAGGGCACGCTGTCACTACCCCACTCTACTCTAGAGTTTAACCGAAGGACATGGAGGGCACGCTGTCACTACCCTACTCTACTCTAGAGTTTAACCGAAGGACACGGAGGGCATGCTGTCACTACCCTACTCTACCCTAGAGTTTAACCGAAGGACACAGAGGGCACGCTGTCACTACCCTACTCTACTCTAGAGTTTAACCGAAGGACACAGAGGGCACGCTGTCACTACCCCACTCTACTCTAGAGTTTAACCGAAGGACAGCGATCTTGAATGTAATGCACAATCTAAGCGCCTTGAATGAAAGCTCTATATAAATGCACCATTTACCACCTTACATTTGTCATATTACGGTATACGTACGTATCATTTTGTCAGTCTTTCCCTCTAAGATACAATAATGTCACGAGGAAGGATTGAAAAAAAAACCACCCACTTGAACCCCCTGCATCCCTATTAAATATAACCAATTTACGAGCTTGTATAGGCAATTTTTTGGCAAGGACGTTTGCTGTGCTAGATTGAAAAAGAACGCACCAAGTACATTTAAACTCAGGTCTGTCTTAGTATCCCAATAAATAAGACCGGGAACGCATCTGTGCTTTTTACCACTTTAACCCATTCAGGCCTGACGTCGAAAAAAAAAAAAAAAATGTTTTTAACTCAAATCTTTGCTTCTGCATGGGGGTCCCTGGAACAACATCATTTCAGATGGGGGTCGGCGGTCAAATACATATAATTCTGGGGGTCCTTGACATGAAAAAGCTTGAGAACCACTGACATAGAAACATGTCAGGATTTAAGAAGACATTTTGTAGAATCTGGTCTCAGTCCTAAATGAGCTAAAAGTATAGACGGTCTAAAGTGGTTAAACCGAAGTGACATTGATTAAATTCCAAATATTTTTCCAAGTATATTTCCAAGTATTCTCACGACACTCCTGAACGACGTGCGTCACAGCAGCACCCTAGGGTGCCACGACATCCTGCTGTAGACAGGCGGTGAGATGCCAGGCGTGCTCTGAGCCCATGTTTAGGACCCCCTCCCTCCCTTTCACTGCAGGGGGGGATGTCAGACTCATTTCATGTTTTTGGGCCGGATTACTGTGTGTGTGTGTGTGTGTGTGTGTGTGTGTGTGTGTGTGTGTGTGTGTGTGTGTGTGTGTGTGTGTGTGTGTGTGTGTGTGTGTGTGTGTGTGTGTGTGTGTGTGTGTGTGTGTGTGTGTGTGTGTGTGTGTGTGTGTGTGTGTGTGTGTGTGCGCGTGCGTGCGTGCCTTCCTTCCCAATGCTGATGAAAAGGCACGGATGCTGTCATAGTATTTGGTCACACAACACATGATAGGTAACGTTCTTAGGGCCGATTCATACTCCTATTTTACCACTGTTTCGGCGCTGTAGTGCCGAAATGATTTCGGCTCGTCAGAAAGTTTCAGTAGCACCGAAGAGCCGACTTTAGGACGGTACCCATTGCGTAACCCGTGTTCCCCGCTATTTAATCCTAGATTGTCCTATACCTTTGGAGCATACGCCAAAGTATTTGCAACTTTGATCCACGAAAATCCGGCGGAAAATAGCCTGATGGTTTGTTGTTGAAGAGAAAAACATGCCGCCATTACAATGTGAAACAAGAATGGGTCAATTCCACAGCATGTTGTAGTATGGAGGCAACGGGAGGCGATGCGTGGATGGATTGCATTGGCAAGCTTTCCTGAGATTCCTTGCGAAGCATAGCGGAAGCAGAACGGAAGGGGACATTCGGTATAGGACATTCAGAGGCGTGACTCCCTCTTTCCCAGCAGCACTTGCCTTCCGAGATTCCTCCCGATGGAGACAGGTCTCTCGGACGAAAGTGCAGCGACCAATGAGGCATCTATATTTTTTTAATATCTATAGTTCAAACTTCCAGATTAAATGGAGCATCTGAGAATGAGATGAGTGTGTGTGATTGGATGAGTGGATGTGAACGTGGAGCTGTGAATGGATGAGGAGCTGAGGCGGTTCAATGGACGGCCGGCCAACAACTGCACTGAGTTCGCTGACAGAACTTGCTCGGCGCATGTCTGTGATGATGACAGGTGTGAAGCTGGCTATTTTTGGCAGAGAGGTTTGTTGTAGAGGGAGAAAAAAGGTTAGTGTATAGAGGTTTGTTGTAGAGGGAGAAATCACACCCGTGTGAAATGAGGGGCGCTCTTGTCGTATATTATCCAATAAAAAATGTATATACTTCTTCATGAATTAATTTGTCAACTTATGTTATTATCTTTTAACCAGTATGCAATGTTTAAAAATACTCATCTTTTCACGTCATCATGTAAGATGACAACTGAATTTATATATATATATAAATTTTTATATATATATATATATATATATATATATATATATATATATATATATAAGCCCCGAGCTTAATTAAAACAGTTGCACTGTGTTTCGAAAATCCCATTTGCTCGTCCACATTAAGGCTGTCCCCAAACATTCAAGGTTCGAATGTTCGCTCGTTAGGGTTGGCACTCGAATCTTAATTAATGGGCTTGAACCATTTGTTTAATTTTTTAATTTTTTTTTATTAAAACAAAAATATTATTTTTTTCCTTTTTTATTAACTCGAAAATATATCTCGGCGAGAATGCGATATGAGCATGTAAAATAAAAGTAGGTTTTCTAGTGCATTCCTGTCAGAAGTTATGATTTCCTTGTTCTTCTGTCCCTCTCCAAAGTCTACCGTGCACAACTGCACATTCATTTGGTGATTGGCCTGCAGCTGAGGTGATTGACCTTTCTCACCTTGTTCTGTGAGAACAAAAGAGTTCCATTGAATGGAATGTCTGACGTGTCTCACTCACTCACACACACACACACACACACACACACACACCCCAGCATGATCGCTGATAGAGGGAACCGTTCTTAGCAGCCATAATATATTAGCATCTATGCTCTCTAGCATCACATAGCCTATTGCTAAAAATAAGTGAATCATTGTTAAGCAAAACGGTCACGGTGACAGGTTCTGCTTTTGCCCTGTGCCCACTTCAATGCGCTTCTACACAGGTGGAACAAATGAACGAGTGACAGCTAACGAGCAAGCTACGCTGTCGTCTGCCAGCAAGCTCGCAGATCAGCTGTTTTCGCGGAGCCACTTGACTGTGTGTGTGTGTGTGTGTGTGTGTGTGTGTGTGTGTGTGTGTGTGTGTGTGTGTGTGTGTGTGTGTGTGTGTGTGTGTGTGTGTGTGTGTGTGTGTGTGTGTGTGTGTGTGTGTTGGGAGAGACGAGAGAGATTGATAAAGAGCAGGGGAGACGCGCTGCGCTCTCAAAGGTTATTTTTTAAATTAATTAGAAACAAATGGTCCGGATGTTCGCTCGAAAATTCCTGCCGAAGTTCGAGTCCTAAAAAAAGGGCTAGGGTACAGCCTTAGTCCACATATGACGTAAATTCTCCTTTCATTGTCAATGGCATTTAATGTTTGTGTTGCCACAAAAAGCCGATTTGATCAGACACACATGACGTAAGAAAAATGCCCTTGGGCCCTTATTGGTGCCCCACAATGTCGGGGGGGTCAACGAAATCCAATCACAACCAAGCGGAGCCAGACTAATCTGCCGAGGGCCTTTTTAGTGTTGTTGCCAGATGCAACCAGACTATTGTAGTTTAGTGTGGTTGCCAGATGCAACCAGACTATTGTAGTTTCCCGACTTTATTCCATATCAACATTCGGCCTATACTTGTTGTGACGTCATGTGGGTCAATACATCATCATTAGGGATGTCCCGACTCCCGATCACGTTTATTTTGCTCCCGATCCGATTCTGATCATTTGATTTTGAGCATCCGCCGATCCGATATTTATATTTTTATAGAACACTTATGCACAATAGTACAATATTTAAAATCACAGACAATATCCAGTCTAATATCATGATATGGATATAATAATGATACTAGGGATGTCCTGATCATGTTTTTTTGCTCCCGATTCCGTTTGATCGCCCCCGATTTCCGATCGCGTGATCGGATCGGGACAACCCTAATCATCATCATGCTGTACTTATAGCCAGCTGCTCGAGGTAAGTTTCAACCACACTTACAATTTCCCAGAATTGTACCTTTCTAGTTTTTTGAGTGGTGCAACCACTCCCTTACGGAGCTATGTGTGTGGCTGGGTGGGTGGGTGGGTGCGTCTGAGCACGAAAACAGCATTGTTGTTTTTCACCACCTGTGCGCAACCTAACACACACACACACAAACACACACGCACATATTAACTGTATATATGATGATTTCGGGTGTCCCAGTACAGTACAGTAGAGGGTACAGTAGAGGGACCCCCCACACGGTAACTCATTTCTCAACCGTTTCGGACGCGGGGCGGCTCACCGGAACCGGCCCGGCACCCTGAGTGCGTTCCTGTGCGCCCCCCCCCCCCCCCCCCCCCCCCAACGGGCGTGAATTTATTTTTACACTGGCACATTCGCTACTTTATAGACCGTGTAAAATATGATTTTCCAGACAAAAGAGCATTAAATTGCAAGATGGTCGAGTCGGTTCACTGTAATCAAATTAAACCGTTATGATGATTATACTGCGCTGGCATCCTGTCAGGTCTACCTCTGCACCGGTATAACTCACTCTCCTCTCGGTGCCAGTCGGAGATGCCAAGCGCAGCCGAATAACCCATTTCGGGCGGGAACCCCTTTTGGTGTTTTAAGCATTATGTTATACTTTAGCTATTGAAAAATAGCAGATCTACAAGCTCATAGCGCGGCACCGAGTGCCGCGCTATGAGCTTGTAGGTCTGCTATTTTTGAAAAATTGTGAAAACGTGCCTCATATCTTTGAATATATATTATTACAGAGTGAACATTTTAACTCATATCTTTGCCCCTGAGGGGGTCCCTGGAACAACATATTTTCAGATGGGGGTCGTGGCCAATTCCATATAATTTTTGGGGTCCTTGACATGAAATATTGAGCACCACTGATATAGAAACCTAGGAATTTCAGAAAACTGTCAGGATTTAGAAGACATTTTTTTAAATGTTGACGTCAGGCCTAAATGGGATAAACAGTGTGGCGTGGAGCCACCGTACATACAGTATGCTTTGCCAACATGGATAATTGCAATCAGATGCAAAACAAGGTCAAGTTGCACTCCGCTTCAGATCTTTAAAACAAGGTCAAGTTGCACTCCGCTTCGGATCTTTAAAACAAGGTCAAGTTGCACTCCGCTTCGGATCTTTAAAACAAGGTCAAGTTGCACTCCGCTTCGGATCTTTAAAACAAGGTCAAGTTGCACTCCGCTTCGGATCTTTAAAACAAGGTCAAGTTGCACTCCGCTTCGGATCTTTATGGCCGTATGCATTTGCACCGTCATTACACATTATAGTGCAATAGCTGTAGTGAACCGGACCTCGAGATGGGAAAGAGAGTGAGTCATCCAATTATGTCGTCTCTCTGTCGCATGGACGGATTGGAGTGAAAATAGGCCCTGTGCACAAAGTCGAAAGGCCCCCCCAGCCCCCGCCCGAACGTGGCTTTTTATTTTATTTTTTCAATTTTCTTAAGGGTTCAGCACGGGATTTCCAAACTGCCCCTAGCAGCCTAACGGTAAGGTAGACGGGAATTGAAGTGGATGTGTTGGATGCAGCTCAAAGTGAACTTTATTCAGGTATCTAGTTTGTCGCTGTCCGACCTTCCTAGCCTGTTATTAAAGAAAAACAGGTGACAATTCAGAGCTTGTTGGAACCGTGACTTTGAGGACATTGTGAATCCAAGGGCCCCCATTGGCTCAGGGACCTTGTGCACGTGCACAGGGCCCCCATTGGCTCAGGGACCCTGTGCACGTGCACAGGGCCCCCATTGGCTCAGGGACCCTGTGCACGTGCACATTTGGCACAAGCCATAATTCTGTCATAAGTCTGTCGGATCACACACGGGTACTTTTCAGGATTCAAATTCAGAAACATCAAAAGCAGCAGATCGATTTGATGTTTTTGGCAGACAGCAACGATGTGAATGTTTGTTTTCATTCATTGTTGTAGTGTGGGCAGCTGACAATGTTAGTTTTTTTTTTACCAGGTTACCAGAGTTAGTCGAAGTGTCCTTGAGCAAGACTCTGAACCCCTAATTGCTCCCGATGTGCAGGTTGGTGCCTTGCATGGTTTCCTCTGCCACTTAACCGTTTCCATCCATCCGACGTGTCAGAACGTCCTAGGGGTCCCAATCGACACGTATATCCGACGTGTGAGGACGTCTTAGCGCATCCTCAATGATACGGGGCGAGATAAGAATATTCTGAATTTATTCCTTTTTTTTTTTGTCAATTCGCCTTTCGGCTACCGTATGCTACACTCTAGGCAATTGTTAGCTTACCATTGAAAGAATGACTCGTCTCTCCTAATCGCTCTCCGTGGTGTTGAACGGATCGATATACTGGCGCTTCATTTCTGCTCCTCATCCGTCTCTCCCGCAAAATATGAACGCTTTTTGGATCATATATCGTATAAACTAAAACGATCGCAATGTAAGCTAGCTATGTAAAGTAAACATTTTTTAGTGGATTGTTTCCGGGTCATGGGTTTCCGCAGGGCCGGTCCTGAGCAATCTGGCGCCCCAAGCAGGATTTTTCGCGGCGCCCCCCCCCCCCCCCCCCCCCCCCTCAAAAAATAAAAAAATAAAACAATTTTTTTTTTTTTATTATTATTATTTTTTTTACTCTGTCCCAAAAATTGAGGAGACCTGTGGAGGCACTGGGGGTACAGTGGGGACACTGTGGAGGCACTGGGGGTCCATTGGGGAGGCACTGTGGGGACACTGGGGAGGCTCTGTGGAGGCACTGGCGGGACACTGGCACTGGGGAGACACTGGGGAGGCACTGGGGGGGCACTGGGGAGGCACTGGGGGGGCACTGGGGGGACACGGTGCAGACAGAGTTGGGACAGAGTAAAAAAAAAAAAAAAAAAAATGTTTTTTTTTTTGGCGCCCCTCCCCCATGGCGCTCGAAGCCGTTGCTTCGTCGGCCTGTAGGAAGAACCGGGCCTGGGTTTCCGAGTAAAAGCGGCCATGTTGTTCCGGCACCCCAGAGCTCCTATTTTGAAGGACTTCCGGCACTGATTGTGTTAAACTTACATACGTTTTCACGATTAGTCTTTTGCTCTGCACTATAGGCCCGATAGTATTTCCCTCTATACACCAATTCTCTTTGCAGAAAAGAATCGCAACAATGCTGCTATTGTATCATGAACATTAGTGAGGTTCAATGATATGAAGTAGTTGAAGGTTGAAACATGGTGAAGTCGACCTTTAAGAAGAAAGGCCTGTTT
Organism: Electrona antarctica; assembly: GCF_951216825.1. Lineage (NCBI taxonomy): Eukaryota > Metazoa > Chordata > Actinopteri > Myctophiformes > Myctophidae > Electrona > Electrona antarctica. The sequence continues at coordinate 14,553,225 of NC_136806.1, forward strand.
CCATTGTAGTCCTTGTCCTCAATTCATCAGTAACACATACAATCCAATACAAATATACATACTACAAGACACAAGATGTATTGGAATACATCTCAGTAGAATCATAAGGGATATTTACAGAGAACGTAGGGATCTACTGAATTGTTCTGTTTCTGTCAATGCACTGACAATCTACTGAACTGTTCTGTTTCTGACTCTATAGTTTAGAGTTTGGGTATGACAGGGAGTCGAGCCCCTCTAGGTCGTTCCACATTATGGACGGTGGCAGCGTAGTAGAAAGAATTTCAAACCCTCTCAGTGCATTCTACTAATAATGCATTCCACTTCGCTTCATCACCAGCCTTTACGAAGAGAAGGTCTCAGTGAAAGTCATGTTGTTTTCGGGTTGTAACGTAACCCATTAAGACCTGGAATGAATCTGTGTCGCCTGACCTTCTAACCACTTTAACCATTGTTTTTAAACCATGAAAAATAAGCAGATCTATAAGCTCATAGCTTGAGCTTGTAGAAATCATGAAAATGTTTGCAAATCTTTGAATATATATATTCTTTCACAGTGAACGTTTATATCTCAAATATTTGCTTCTGGGCGGGGGGGGGGGGGGGGGGGGTTTCAAACGGGGTCCGCGGCCAAATACAGATCGTTCTGGGGGTCCTTGACATGAAAAGGTTTGAGAACCACTGATAAAGAAACATAGGGTTTTTCTGAAAGCTGTCATGATTTAGAAGACATTTGTAGAATGTAGTCTACAACGCGAGAAGCTCACTTTGTCCCTCCACTGTGTGACTTTGCACAACAAGCCTGAAGGTTGACAGCAGTGGGAACGCTATTCCTTACAGTCCGACCGAATCACACCAGATTCCACCGAGATAAAATGAGAAATGATACAATATCAAACTCTGTGAGCCCCAGTGTTTTGTTGTAGAAAACACACTCACGCACACACTCACGCACACGCACGCACGCACGCACGCACGCACGCACGCACGCACGCACGCACGCACGCACGCACGCACACACACACACACACACACACACACACACACACACTCACACACACACATTTGCACACTTTCTCTCGCACGTGCGGTCACACACACTCACACACACAGACACATGCACACATAAGTTTGTGCGCTTTCTCTCTCTCGCACGTGCGAGGACAAACGCACACACGGGCATGCATTTCTTTCTCTCGCGTGCGAACACAACACACGCACAAATGCACACTCCCACATGCACACTCCCACATGCACACTCCCACATGCACACTCCCACACAGCATGACAATGCACGTTTAGGACTCGGAGAGAGGCATTTGTCATGAATTTATTCAACTTGAAAAAGGAGTGCAGTACTGTAGTCCATTTCATTTTGTGCGCTCGCTATAGCTGTCGGAGTAATTTCCCTAACGTAAGGTGTGGTGTGAATTGTTTACAGTAAGCTCCCAAGGGGAACCTGCACGTAAACCACTAGAGTGGAATGGAATAGAATTAAGGATGCAGGATATTAGAAAAGCCTGCAATGTTTGATAACATTGTTGAATACCTCAATAGCAATATGACTCACGGTAAGTACCCAAAAAAGAGTTGCAGTGTATAGTTTGAATGTATTTTTTTCTTCAGGTTAAGTTTAGCAAACGAAAGACATCTTAATTCAACATGTAAAACACATTGACATTCAATTGCATTATTGCACATCAGTGACGTAGAGTCCGTGGGGGCCACGGGGCCTCGACCCTCATGAGGAATTGGACCTGGGGGGGGTTTATAATGACGATTATAAAAACATTTCGTCTCTGTTGCACATAGTCTGAAATTTCTTTCTTAGGAGCAATCCCTTGAGATGAACCATCTCGTTTTCAAGGGGGTCCGCAATTTACGAAACACACTTCATACATAAAGACATGAGTGTATTTCATACACTTTGTCTAAACGCAATAATAATATTAGGCCTGCTGCCATTCAGGGTGGAAAATAATTTTATTTGGATTTGGGGAGCAGCAGCAGTTTCATGAGCGGCTGCTGTCTGGGAAGTACTTGATATGAACAGAATTGGTTGAGTTGAGAGGGGCGGGGAGGAACAGCTGTGCTCAACGTGAACGGTCCTCTCTGCGGGGCTTTGCCGATCCCCTCGAAAACGACATGATGCATCTCAAGGGGCTTATCCTCCAAAGGAATGTCAAAGAAATGTCAAACAAACAAACAGATAAATAAATAGATTGCTCAATCAGCAAATAGACATAATAGACATTGCCATTTATTTTCATCAATGAATGGCGTCTCGTGATATGCACACCTTGCATGATGTGGTATCTCGATCGAGGAAGGTACATGTTCCATATGTCTTGCAGCCTTAAATAGAATCATTACAGACTTTTAGAGTTCACAAATCTTTTCTCTCATTTTTTTTAACTGTAAATAACTTTGAAGGGGAAAGTCCACAACATGGACAAAAAATCGAATGAACATCAGCTGCGCATCTTGCAAAACAAAAACACAACACACCCGTTTCAACTGAGCGGTGCAGGCTGTGTGCGTGTGTGTGTGCGTGCGTGCGTGCGTGCGTGCGTGCGTGCGTGCGTGAGTGTTTAGTCGGCTGCTCAGTGTGAATGGCCCGGCTGTAAACAGCGGGGTCAATAGGTCGTACTCTCTAAACACCACAGACATAGGGACGGACAGACACGATAGGGACACACACAGCCCTTTAACAGAGACGGCATGCACCCATGGCCACGGGAAGATGTTTACAGTAGGAGGTGCTGAACGCTTAGTAGGGGGTGCGCGCAAAATGCCTCGTGCAAGCGCATTTTCGCGCATTTTCACGCAGAAAAGTGGCTTTTAAAGTGGCCTCTCCCCACGCATGAGCAAACTGACACAGGCAATTAACCAGAATAAGGCTCCGATACTGTGATACAGCATATTTATTAGTCCATTAACAGAAATCTGTTTTGATTAAAATTATTATTATTTTCCCCCTCCTGTCCGAGGGGGGGGGGGGGGGCTGTGCCTGGGCGGAGAGGGTGCTCCAGCCCTCTCCGCAAACTATCAGACAGAAAACATTCAAAACAAACTAAGGCTAGATTCACACTGATTCAAACTGTTCCTGAATACGATTGCCTGGTCCCTGCTGGCCATGATTCACATTGGCCTTGATTCTTCTGCACCCGAGTACACTTCATTCAACTGTATTCAATGCTTTCACGTTGCATCGATCCGTATCAGAGTACACTTCATTCAACTGTATTCAATGCTTTCACATTGCATCGATCCGTATCAGAGTACACTTCATTCAACTGTATTCAATGCTTTCACATTGCATCGATCCGTATCAGAGTACACTTCATTCAACTGTATTCAATGTTTTCACATTGCATCGATCCGTATCAGAGTACACTTAAATCAGTCCCAAGACTACCTCCATGTGGTCCCGGGAACGGTTGCGTGATCCACTCCCGGGAACGGTACGCAGCATTCACACTAACCACAAGATCTGCCAAGTGGTCCCCAGTGTGCACCCGGGACCATAGTGTGAATCTGCCCTAAAACTGCGCCCAAAATAAACATCCCCAAACTATCATCATAAACATGCTCTCCCTCCCTCTCTCTCCCCCCCCCTCCCCTGGCTCGTGGTATCTTAGGCGTGTCGCTCATGTCTTCACCCCCCGGTGCCGGCGCTGCTGCTGGCGCCCCGTCGCCTCCGGTGCTGGACTGCGTGGAGGCCCACCGGGCGTGCGTGGAGGAGGACGCGCGCTGCGAGGCGCTGTACCGCGGCCTGGAGCTGTGCGCGGCCGAGGAGGCGCTGTCGGCGCTGGGCGAACGCACGGCCGCCGAGTGCCTGGAGAGCCAGGACGCCCTGCTGGCCAGACACCCGCACCTGCTGGCCTGCAGGTGTCAGCGAGGAGCCTCGCGCAGAGAGGAGCACTGCCTCAGGGTCTACTGGAGCGTGCGACTACTGCCAGGTATACTACTCTCTCTCTCTCTCTCTCTCTCATCCTTGGGTTCGGTAAATAGCAGATCTACACGCTCACAACGCATCACGAATGTGACACGTTGTGATCTTTATAGATCTGCTATTTACTGCATGCAGCACTAGCATCTGACTAAGTATACACCCCACAACTGATCGGAATTAACGTGTTCCATCCACGCGCTACGTCCGACCGGGGAAACTCCCCCCTGTCAGGTGAAAAGAAGCAGCTTGGACTCCTCATATATAGAAGGAAGCATGAGGTCAGTCCGCTTTTTTAAATCGATCGGTGTATGTGTGTGATATGAAATGTGAGCTTAGCATAATCACAGTGATTCTTAATCACGTTCCATCATATTCAAGGGCTTTTGGAGAGAAATTAGATGAGACTGTGGCCACTTTCAGTTTAGATCTCTGCAGAGGGGAGGGGTGTGTGTGACTGTGACCAGCTGGCGCTCGTTGATGCTCGTTAATGCATCACCGAGGGCAATTATGTCACGTGAACCTATAATATTGTGATTTGAAACGTATCTTGAGTTGAGTGAATCGTTACATGCCTACTGCCAGGTAGCCTACTCTCTCTCAAACCTCCAAAATGTGGTGGTCAAATGCGGTCAAATGTTGTCGCTCACGTGCGCAACAACAGCATGTTACGTTTTCACGGGACACAGTATTTTATCTTGACCGTGCCTTGTCCTCAACAACACTGACTTGTAGATTTTGTTATTGCTCCTGAAAATGTGTTTCAGGAAAGATCAATCAATCAATTTACAAGCTTGTAGATCGACTCTCTTCAGAGAAAGGTTCCTCACAGAATAATAGAGGGTATGCACATGCGTAAATTGAGTGGCAAATCGAGTGGCAAAGTGAGTTTAACATCGTCTAACGTTGTTTAATGCAATCAGATAGGACTTTTCTCTTTGGATGTATGGGCTGTCAAGGCGTTGAAAGTAGGCGTTCCCGCAAAATGTCCGGGTATGATGATGATGTCACATGCATACCCTATGGCTCTGGTCTCAGCCACCACGGTAGATATTTTGACATTCAATTTGTTTTTGTTTTTTGGAATGTTGCCACTACTGTTGGAGCAGCCATAAACTACACAGGTTCTTCCCGATGTTCTGGGCATCTTTGTAATGTTAGTGTTAGTAAAAAGCAGGTAAAAGAGTAACGTTTGAGGCAGACTAACATCAGTCACTTTTCCATTCACTGTAGTAGAAGAGGTGCGGGTTTAAACCGCAGATATGTCGTCTCCGCCTACAGGAAATACGTTGCCTGCGACCATGAGACCCGTTTCTGAATCGGTCTATAGGGATGATAGGGTTTATGTGGTTATGTCGTTTTTTGTTCTATTTTTTCAGCACAAAAAAAAGGTCACATTGTGAGCTATTTTCTAAAGATGTTTTTAATTTTAATTTTATTTAAACATTCTGCACAATGAGTATAGCATTTTTTGATGCTGATACTTTTGTACTTAAGTAAAACTCACAACGCAAGTACTTTTTCCAGTACTTTTTCCACCACCCGGGTCCCAGCATGCATCTGTACTGACATCATAACCCCCCCCCCCCCCCCCCCCCCAGATTTATATCTGTGTCTGTCTAAAAATAAATTAAATTAAATTAAAAGGGGTGTGAACTTCCCGCTCCCCAAACAACAACCTTTAAATTGATGTGTTACCGTAAAGGAAAAGGAACTGCGACTGATAAATGAATATATATATATACACACACACACACACACACACACACACACACACACACACACACACACACACACACACACACACACACACACACACACACATTGCCATCACAAAATATAATGTCAACATATTGTAGCTGTCGGGCAGAAACCTTGTATATTGTCCATACAGTATGTTAACATTTTTCTATATTTTATTAAATTTTTTCTCTGTCCTATTATGTCAAACTACAATGTCGCGCAAAAAAACAGCGGATCTACAAGCTCAAATGTTTTTGTACGTCTACTACTTTTTGCTAGTTTTTTTTTTTCATTTGCATCCTGAAAAGTAACAAACACGTTTTGCACATGTGAGGTTTCCACCCGACAGAGACGTGTTAATATCGACCATCGATCAACGTCGGCATGGCAACCAATCTCCTAATGAGAGTGAATACCTGCCGCTGACCATCTGTTGGTGCAGGGAGCGCTAGCGCTATAGCGCTGCTACGCTGAAATGTGTCACGTCATTTATCCTCGCTGAGGGGCGGAAGAACCTCTTATCTCCATCTTCTAACTTTTTGCGTGTGTTTTTTTTAGGGACCAAGTCTGAAGGGCCTTTTGTTTTTCTACCGTTTTTTATTTTTCTTCTTCCGCCACTTTTTGCAGATCTGGCAGTTCTGTGCTGTCGCTTTCCATGAAATTGGGCAAGATGGTAGACAGAGGGTCATGGGAAACGGCCAAGAACATTCGTCAAAGGACCTCCGACCTTTAGATATCCAAATAATATGATTTTATGAATTATATGATCCACTCTATCCACTCCTGACGAATGACGTTCAAACTATAACCACTCTTCTATTAATTTGTGCAGAAGTGTGTGGACCTGCTAATGCATGGTTGTCTGTGTGTGGACCCTGTGTGTGGACCCTGTGTGTGGACCTGCTAATGCATGGTTGTCTGTGTGTGGACCCTGTGTGTGGACCCTGTGTGTGGACCCTGTGTGTGGACCCTGTGTGTGGACCTGCTAATGCATGGTTGTCTGCGGGAGTACAGCGTTGACAGAAGACGCCTTCAGCCAATCAGCGTAACAAAAAAAAAGTGACATGCACACACATAATGCATGCAGTACACACACACACACACACACACACACACACACACACACACACACACACACACACACACACACACACACACACACACACACAGTCACACACACACACACACACACACACACACACACACACACACACACACACACACACACACACACACACACACGTAATGCACACAGAGCGCACACTCACCTTAAGTGTGATTGTTACGTCGGGAAGTGGAGTGAGAAATATGAAGTTGTTCATGAATAACTGACAGATGATGTACTGTAGTGTAGGCCCACACACACATACACACGCACCCGCTCGCACACACACACACACACACACACACACACACACACACACACACACACACACACACACACACACACCCGCACACGTGTGAGTGCGCGCGCACACACACACACACACACACACACACACACATACACACACACACACACACACACACACACACACACTCACTCACTCACTCACTCACTCACTCACTCACTCACTCACTCACACTCACAGTCGTTCCCAAGGGGAACATCCGTATTGTGTTGTCGATAGGCTACTCTCAGCTTTCCACCACGATAACATGAAAACAGAAAAGACCCCAGGCCAGTACCGACCCCTGAGGGACTCCTGTCAACCATACTAATATGGGGTTTAAGTGGTTATAAAATCAGGCCGTTCCGGACTTTAATCAGATGTCATCATAATTATCCCAGAACGAGTGGTACAGGTGAAAATGGAGTGAAAACTCCATCCAGAGTCCAACGCAGCTCTGAGCGCGTGCGATGGGGTTTTTGGCTTTTTTTTAATAAAGATATCTGTCGTTCATAATGACTAGAATATCTCTAAAGTGGTTGTGTGTCCCTCCCACCTCTAGGGTCCAGGGACCGTAGACATTAGTCCCTCCCACCTCTAGGGTCCAGGGACCGTAGACATTAGTCCCGCCCACCTCTAGGGTCCAGGGACCATATTAGACATTAGTCCCTCCCACCTCTAGGGTCCAGGGACCGTAGACATTAGTCCCTCCCACCTCTATAGGGACTGTAGACATTAGTCTACGGTCCCTGGGCCCACCTCTATAAGGCCCAGGGACCGTTGCACAAGTGACCTCCTGCGAGGTATCCGCCACACACTCCAAAACGTATAGCAACTCAATCCATAATGTAATGACATGTAAAGTGTTTGGCCCCCGCACATGTAAAGCGTCTTTGAGTACTTATGAAAAGCGCTATATATAAATCCCACGTATTATTATTATTATTATTATGTAAATCCCCATTCGGGTGGCTATATATTTATGGTAATGACGCGCTAGAGCAACCTAGCCTAGCAGCGCTGGGAGCCGAGGAGTGTGTAATTACACTAATGCTCTGCTGACTAATGGGCCACAGGGGAGGAGTTAGCCAGCTTGCTCACACACACACACACACACACACGCACACGCACACACGCACGCACGCACACATACGCATGCACGCCGGCACACATACGTTTTTTTATTACTATACTCGTGAGGGCATTAACATTTCTATCCATGGCTATTTTGAAAATAGCAAAGGGAAAAACATTTAGTAACTCATTTTTCAAATAATATTTGAAAGGCAAAGGTCGAGAACTGGCCTCAGATCTGGCCACAGCATTGGCTGAAAAGTTTTCAACTGGAGAATTGGTCAAAATTAATTGGCTGAATTTTCTTCAAGAGTCCAGAACTGGCCAAAAAAGTTGTGAACTTGTCACGCGAGTTGGCCAAAGACTTGACAAAAGTCAAGCACTGGCAAACTGGGGCGACTGTGAAGAGGTAGAGCAGGTCGTCCAATGATCCATCGGTCGGCGGTTCGAATCCCGGCTCCTCCTGGCTACATGTCGAAGTGTCCTTGGGCAAGACACTGAACCCCAAATTGCTTCCGCCGCAATCGGTGTATGAATGTGTGTGTGAATGGGTGAATGTAATGCACAATCTATGTAAAGCGCTATATAAATGCACCATTTACCATTTACCAAACAAGTTGTCGGATTGTCATGGGATTTAATGGTCTTCTCTCTAGTTCATTCAGTGGTTTCTAAACCCTAGTGTGCATAATTATGGCATATAGACATAGAGCTATGGATGTGAGTCTGTAGTATGATCAGGTAGGGCGATAATTCACCAAACACAAAACGTTAGAATATGGAGCTGAGAGGTTTGTGGCCAAAGCCAGCAGGACTTGGTGTGTGTGTGTGTGTGTACGTTGTCTGTTTCTGTGTGTGTGAGAGAGAGAGATGTGATGTCCAGTGTGGTCACTTACACAGCTAATTAACACTCTGGAGGGGTCCGGCCCGCTTCGCTTTGGTACTGTAGGTTTGGGGTCAGCTGTGTGGTTTGGTATAGTTGTGTTGGTGTGTTTGGCATCTCGGTTAAACCGGCTCGTCCTGCCCAGGCGGTGGCGTAACCGTCTGGGCACCCGACTGGTAATCCAGTCGCAGTGTGCCGCGGGTTCGACTCCCGAGCCCGACACGGCCTTTACTGCATGTCTTCCCCCATCTCTCTCCCGTTTCCTGTCAGCCTACTGTCTGTCCCTTCAAAAACCAATAAAAGGCGTAAGCCGCAAAAAAAATATCTTTAAAAAAAAAAAAAAAACGGCTCGTCCTTCTAAACTGGTTTGATTCAATGCTTTCTTTATTTTATTCTGTTGTATAGAGACCGAGAGTTTGGTGAGTCTTCTGTGCAACGGTAGTCTGTTCTCCTATACGGCTGCAGTGAATGCTGGAGCCTGAAGCCAACCCTGCAGAAGTATCTAGGCGACGGGTGCTACACCAGAATACCGCGTGCAGTATATACTTAAAATCGCCAAGAGTACACATGTTACCAACAATAAAAATCTGTATGATGGAAGGGTGAGCCAGAAAATAGCAGCCAGGAGGAGAATGAGACTATAGCAGGACGTGCACTGCCAAAGACACCAAGAGCTGCCAGCCAGAACATTAGTGCTGTGGGAACCGACACACGGGCACCGGTCAGGAGGACGTCCCACATTAACATAATGTAGATGTACTCAAGCCCAAAAGTCATTATAATAAGCAGACATGGCAACACGGGTTGGGACATTAGCTGTGTGTCAGTGTGCAGTGAGCGGTTTGGGGTCACAGTAAACCACAGTGCCTTAAATGAGCCCGCTTTGCTGAGGACGCATCAAGTTCACAAAACAATATAATAGTAAACGACAGCTCCGTTCTCCCCCAGTCAGCCTTTTTTGCAGAGTAGATGATGCGAATTGGACACGCTTGTACGGCAGCCAAAAAAAACCCCAGAAACAACTGCACCAAGGCTGTTTTTGTTAGCGATGGCACAGCTAGAGGTTATGAAGGCAGTCAGGAGCAGTTACTTTATGGCTCTTATTCGCTGCTGCTCTGTCCAACTTTGTGAACAATAGCGCGGCTAAGCTGTAGTCTGGTCAGGTCTGGCCTGGATTCTTAAAGACAGTGGGTGTGTAGAGACACCGGGCTGCGGGCCAGACACAGGCCACAGGTCTTAAAGACACCGGGCTGCGGGCCAGACACAGGCCACAGCACTTCATCTAAACCCCGGCTCTGTTAAGTAGTTCGTAGGGAAAAGGGAAGAATTATTCTCAACTACACAGTCACTGAGCTAAACCAGGAATTAATTCCACTTATAATATATAATATATATCTCTCTCTGACTCTCTAAACTAATCTTTGAAGACCTGAAGACCGCCCAGAGGACAACTATA
>NC_136806.1:14566223-14596223 GCF_951216825.1 Electrona antarctica
CACGCGGTTCTCAAAGTGGGGTCCGGGGACCCCGGCGAGGGTCCTTGAGGAGGTTCCAGGGGGTCCCCCCGGGAAAATGTCTCAGTTTTATTATAGGGTTAAAGTTTTACCACTTTATCCCTGTAATTAATTGGCTATTTGAAAATCTAGTAGATCTGCTATTAAAAAAATAATAATCTATTGGAATGCTTTTTAAACATTTTATTTTAAACAACCCAAATGTGTGCGGGCTCGCCACTTTCAGATGAGGGTCCGCAGCCAAACATATCAACGTTGGGGGTCCTCAGCCAAACATATCAACGTTGGGGGTCCTTGACATGGAATAGTTTGAGAACCACTGGTCTATATTATCGTTAATTCCAGGGGGGCACCAAATCTTGTGAGTTTGTAGATCTGCTATTTTCAAAAGATTTTTAATACAATTGAACATTTGAAATGGGACATTCTGCATAATGAGTACTTTTACTTGGTACTTTTGATGCCAATACATTCGTACAAAGTACATTTTGAATAGCAGACTTTAACTTGTAACTAGGGATGTCCCAATCACGTTTTTCTATCACGATTTCCAATCACGCGATAGGATCAGACAACCATACTTGTAGCAAAGTACTGATACTTTCAAAAGTATTGATACTTTTACTTACTCTAGGTAAACACAAATTGTTGACATCAATTAATTACCAGCTGCTGCCTTACATCCCATGGCTGAGAGGTCGGCTAGAGGCAAAAAGTGTGTGGTTGCCTAGAGACGAGGCAGCCAATCAGGGCGATAGGTTGTCAGTACAGCCAATGACAAAGAAACATAGGTCTCAACTACAGCAAGTGGGCGTGAAAGCAACACAGAGAGAACATTGACCAGCTGTTTCTTACACAGCGGCTGGTAAACTAACTGGCTAACTAACCCTCTCTCGTTGTCTCCTCCTCCCCAACCCTCAGCCTCCTCCTCCTCTCTGCCACTGGACGGTCAGAACCAGTGCCTGAAGGCGGCACAGGACTGCGGCCTGTACGAGAAGTGCGGCTCCCTCCGCTCCGAGTACGTGCTGGCGTGCACCAAGCGCGCGCCGGGCTCCGAGCGCTGCAACCGCCAGAAGTGCCACCGCACGCTGCGGCGCTTCCTGGAGCGCGTGCCCGAGGAGTACAGCCTGGGCGTGCTCTTCTGCCCGTGCAGCGAGCCGCTGTGCGGCGAGCGCCGGCGCAAGACCATCGTGCCCTCGTGCTCCTACCAGGAGAGGGACGGCCCCCCGCAGCCCAACTGTCTGCACCTGCAGAGCTTCTGTCGACGGGACGACCTGTGCAGGTGAGATCAGTGGACCCCAGAGGAACACACGTTTAAAGAGAGTCAGGGAACAATAATTGGAGTTGACCAGGACACTGCCAGAGTGCCAGTACAGAACTCTCCATCCCTGGCTGGTCTTTATCCATAGAAGAAAGGTTGCTGTTGCTGGTGGCTGTCCAAAATGCACGGTCGCCATTGTCCTGTGGACCTCCCAGGATATGAAAATGTCCCGTGAAAAACCACCAGCTTAGCCACCCCCCACCGGCCCTGCTCTGGGAGAGCCTAATATTTTCATTAGGCGTTTCCATCGTGCTCAAACAAGCACGGCTAGATGGCTATTTCAACGAATCGGATTGCTTCCTCGAAACGACGGTTTCATCTCCTGACCACACCGCTCACACTGTCTGTCTGTTGAGCTGCAGCGAACCGTATGATTGGCCAAATGGATTATATTATCCTAGTTCACAATTGCATCCAATAAAATAAAAATAAAAACAGAAAAAAACTGGTTAGAGTCAGAGAACACGGGAAGAGAGTGAGAGAAGGCAGGTTCTAAAGTCAGTGAACACGGATTAGAGAACAGAGGGATTCAGAGAGAACACGGATCAGAGAACAGAGGGATTCAGAGAGAACACGGATCAGAGAACAGAGGGATTCAGAGAGAACACGGATTAGAGAACAGAGGGATTCAGAGAGAACACGGATCAGAGAACAGAGGGATTCAGAGAGAACACAGATCAGAGAACAGAGGGATTCAGAGAGAACACGGATCAGAGAACAGAGGGATTCAGAGAGAACACAGATCAGAGAACAGAGGGATTCAGAGAGAACACGGATCAGAGAACAGAGGGATTCAGAGAGAACACGGATTAGAGAACAGAGGGATTCAGAGAGAACACGGATTAGAGAACAGAGGGATTCAGAGAGAACACGGATTAGAGAACAGAGGGATTCAGAGAGAACACGGATTAGAGTTGTCTGTGTACAACACAGTTTGAGCCTCCCTACACAGACTCTCGAGCAGATTGTTCTGCTCGTGAATGACGGAGGGTGGTCTGAACTGGAGGTATTCAGTGTGACTAGATGGGGAGACGACAGATCAAGTGGCCCCGCAGGACATTCTAAATGGTAAATGGTGCATTTATAAAGCGCTTTTATCCAAGGCACTTTACATAGATCGTGCATTACAGTACATTCTCACAGTACGGTGGCGGACAAAACCATGCAAGGCCTGCACATCGGCAGCAATTAGGGGTATTTTTTTTTGTAACCCATTTTTTTCACCCAGTGTCAATTATCTAATCCTGGGCGCTACACTCCCTCTAAAAATGGGACCCAATGCCTCCCTGCTTGACACTCAGCATCAAGGGTTGGATTGGGGTTAAGTCCCTGCGACATACTAGCGTCATGTCCAGGGGGTGTACTTGTACATCAAGCTGCCTCACGCTACAGAAACAGGAGATAGGCTCCTGCCCTATGGGCCTCATGGCTCGGCAAGGCTACTTACTACTACTACACTCCCTCTGCCAACCTGGGGAGAGCACTGGATTGACCTCATGCTGCCTTCAATGCATGCAGAGTCCAAGCTGCTTCTTATCACCTGATAGAGGGGAGTTTCCCCGGTTGGACATAGCACGCGTGGAAGGAACACGTTATTCCAACCAGTTCCTTTTCCCCTCCATCAGGCGCCCCGGCTGGCCAGGGGGAGGTAGTTTAGACACCAGGATTACTGCATGTTTTTGTGTGCGGGTACCTACCCTAGGGGACACGGGGAGAACACGCAAACTCAACACAAAAAGGCCCTTTCGCCAACCCCGCCTCGGGTTCAGAGTCTTGATCAAGGACGCTTCGACACTAACTCTGGGGGAGCCTGGGATCGAACTGGGAACCTTGCGGTTTCCATCCAGCTGTTCTACTGGCTACTCCACCCCTGAGCCACTGCCCCCCCCCCCCCCCCCCCTAGCACCTGACACAACGCTGGCTGTCAGTGGTAGACTGCAAACGTTGAGCTGTGAGCAGACGCAGGTCGTGACATTCTGGTCAGTTGAACGGAGCAGTGACGCTACGGATCACGTCTCTCCTGCAGCTTGAATATAGTGTCGATGTCAGAGACAGAGTGACGTCACATGAATGCAGAAATACACATTTAAATCGCAGGATCGCCTGCAGGCTGCAAAATGCACTATAGGGGACACAGGCTAGAGCCACACTAGGCAGGTTAGACTGATTGATGTTTGTATGCAACGCACACAATTCAATTTCAATGAGAAAACATATGTGTACATTGACAAAGCAAAACGTGGAACAATATTATACAATCAAAACAACATTTATGTACATTTGAAAGTCAGAATCTCCAATAAATCCATTTCTATGTACCAAGATCACTCGACGCAGGAACACACACACACACACACACACACACACACACACACACACACACACACACACACACACACACACACACACACACACACACACACACACACACACACACACACCCCCTCCTGTCCAGTCTTTTTGATGTCATGTGATGTGTATTAAATGTTGCGTTTGATTGAACAATTGAACGGGCCTGGCTGTGGAGATGCTCGAGGGACCATGCAACGCCCACGCATCTGTCAAAGCACTTCTAAAGAGCGAGAGGCGTCCACCCACGGGCACAACACCAGAGGGAGCTCCACTGATCTCATTCCCGCCCAGATTCGGCACAAACATGGGGATGAATCCATACTGTTATGCCACCAAAATATGGAATGCCCGGCCTATACCATCACCAGACATCAAAAAAGTGTAACTCCATGTCCTCCTTCTATCTAAACCACCACCATAAAAGATTTATTACTGGACCTAGATCAGTCTTCTAATCTAGTTTACCAAAATAACCCCCCACCCCCCAACACGCACACACACATCAAACCCCATGTACATTCAAGACACACGCTCCATATATGGCCAGTACAGAAATCATTCCATATGTTGATCTGACCCCCCCATGCCAAAGCCCCAGCACTCGCCCAGCAGTCACCCAGGCGTGCACGCGACCTCGCTTCTCGCCCTCAGCCGTCTTACTGTTAACCCATTCTGGGCGGGAACCCCTTTTGGTGTTTTAACCAAGCATTATGTTATACTTTAGCTATTGAAAAATAGCAGATCTACAAGCTCATAGCGCGCCACCGAGTGGCGCGCTATGAGCTTGTAGATCTGCTATTTTTTGAAAAATCACGAAAATGCGGCACAAATCTTTGAATATAATATCTTTCAGAAGACTTCTTTTTTTATTTCGACGTCAGGTCTAGCGCCTTTCATAGTACTCAGACGCTTTACATGTGTGGTTTCAATGTACATATTATTTATTTATTGCTATTATATTGTTGGCAGATGCTATAGCTACTTGGTTTACATATGATCCTAGAGGATCACTGAGGCACTGCACTGTCTCGATGCATTTAGATCACTGAGGCACTGCACTGTCTCTATGCATTTAGATCACTGAGGCACTGCACTGTCTCTATGCATTTAGATCACTGAGGCACTGCACTGTCTCGATGCATTTAGATCACTGAGGCACTGCACTGTCTCGATGCATTTAGATCACTGAGGCACTGCACTGTCTCTATGCATTTAGATCACTGAGGCACTGCACTGTCTCGATGCATTTAGATCACTGAGGCACTGCACTGTCTCGATGCATTTAGATCACTGAGGCACTGCACTGTCTCTATGCATTTAGATCACTGAGGCACTGCACTGTCTCGATGCATTTAGATCACTGAGGCACTGCACTGTCTCGATGCATTTCAGCAGCATTTGATCATGTATGTGACTATGTGTTGACCTTGCTTACTGTAAGTCACTGTTACTGTAAGTCGCTCTGCATTAAGATTTATTTTTATTTTTTTCCCGGGCAGGTCCAGGCTGGCTGATTTCCTCCACAACTGTCAGCCGTCTCTCATGTCCCCCTCCGGCTGTCTGAGGGACACCGCAGGGCTCTGTCTGCGGGCCTACGCTGGACTCATCGGTGAGTAGAGGACGGGGGTAGTAGAGTAGAGTAGGAGGGGGTCTGAGGGACACCACAGGGCTCTGTCTGCAGGCCTACGCTGGACTCATCGCACTCACTCCAGAGGGCCACTATAGTTCCACACTCACTCCAGACAGAGGGCCACTATAGTTCCACACTCACTCCAGACAGAGGGCCACTATAGTTCCACACTCACTCCAGAGGGCCACTATAGTTCCACACTCACTACAGAGGGCCACTATAGTTCCACACTCACTCCAGAGGGCCACTATAGTTCCACACTCACTCCAGAGGGCCACTATAGTTCCACACTCACTCCAGAGGGCCACTCTAGTTCCACACTCACTCCAGAGGGCCACTATAGTTCCACACTCACTCCAGAGGGCCACTATAGTTCCACACTCACTCCAGAGGGCCACTATAGTTCCACACTTACTCCAGAGGGCCATTATAGTTCCACACTCACTCCAGAGGGCCACTATATTTACAGCAGAGGAACTCGGTGAGGCCATGACCAAGCTCAAGCCGGGCAAATCTCCGGGCCGTCGACAACATCCATCCGGAGTTCGTCATCCACCAGAGCACAACAACATCTGGCTGGCTTCGTTCTTTCTTCACAGCATGCTACCGGAAGCTAAGGCTCCCAAAGAGTTGGCGCCGTGCCTCCGTGATAGCTCTGCCAAAGCCAAATAAAGATGCGGAAGACCCCAAGTCATACAGGCCCATCTCACTGCTCAGTGTCCCATTTAAGATCTTGGAGAGGATGATCCATAGCCGCATTGAGCCGGTGGTGGCAGACCAGGTAACACTACTTTCTCAAGACATCGAGAACGGCTTCCAGGACTCGCTGGAACAACCTGGGGAGCCTCTGCTAAGACGCTGAGTGTATCCACCCAAGCCCTGGTCTTTGATCTCTGCAGCGGAATACTGCGCCCCAGTCTGGAGCAGAAGCCCTCATGCGAGAAAGGTCGACGTGGCAATTAACAACGCCCTCGGAATCATTACGGGATGCCTGAAGCCCACCCCTGTGTCCCTCTTGACAGTCCTTGCGGGAATGGCACCAGCCGGCCTCCGACGGGAGGCTGCCACCCTCGTACTGGCCAGGAAAGCACAAAAGCACGACTGGCACATCCTGCACCACACCACAACAACTCCAGCGCCTCCAAGCAGACTCAAGTCCCGCCAGCCCTACAACAAGGCTGCTCAAAGAGATGCTCAACTTCCCCTTCTGCGGGCGTGGCTCCACGACTCCGAGTTGGACCTCTGACGTTACACGAAAGAAGAAGAAGTCATAAGATTTTAGTCGACTAAATCTACAGTTGATTTGGTCGACTAAAATGTATTTTGTCTTGCTAAAAATAGCCAATCAACAAGCTCACGTTCCTTGTGAGCTTGTAGATCTGCTATTTTCAGCTTGCAATCAAGTGTAAAATGACTTATACTGGATCTCTTGTCCACTAATCCTTTCCTAACATTTTAGTCTAGTTTTTATTTGTTGATTAAATTGTCAATATATTTAGTAGCTTAGTTTTAATTTAGTTTTCGTTTTCGTAATTTAGGTAGTCGATGCACATTTTTCATGTCATACCAAAGACTGTACAAATGGGACCCAATGCCTCCCTGCTTTGCATTCAGCATCCATGGGTCGGATTGGGGGTCAAATCAACTAATCAAATGTTAACTGAGCGTGGCACGGCTGCGGCTCACCGCTCCAAGAGATGGGTCAAATGCGGTGAACACATTTCGTACGACTTTGACTTTGATCAAACAGACTACAGATTACTACAGACTGGCAGTAGATTGAAGTCAGGAGAACTAAGGACGTCAGGAGTAACTAAGGTTTTCAAATAATTGTAGTACAATATTTGCCTTTTGAGCTGAGCAGATGTAAAAGTATTGAAAATGCAGAATAATAATAATAATTTAAGTCATTCCTAAAACACTCACATGGACACACTGACTGGGTTCATTTTTAAGGGACTGCAATGGAAATTAGCCGTCAGTGGCTTTCTTGCATTTATCCTTTTGATGGTGGTGTATAATTGTGTGCATGTTCTGTACATGTAAAACATTGTCAATAAACATGTCAGTCAGTCAATCAATCAATCAATCAATCAATCAATCAATCAATCAATCAATCAATCAATGCACCTGAGAGCCGGCTACCACAGTGCTAAGAATAGACCTGTGACTTTTTCAACCCATGTAGACCTGAGGCCAGATTCTACAAATATCTTCGAAATCATGACAGTTTTCTGAAGAAAAATAAATCATGTTTCTATGTCAGTGGTTCTCAATCATTTTCATGTCAAGGACCCCCAAAAATTGTATACGTAATTGGCCGCCGACCCCCATCTGAAAATATGTTTCCCCCAGAATATTTGAGTTAAAAACGATCAGATCTACAAGCTCATAGCACGGCACCGAGTGCCGCGCTATGAGCTTGTAGATCTGCTATTTTTAAACAGCTAAAGTTTAAAACAATGCTTATTAAAACACCAAAAGGGGTTCCCGTCCTGCATGGTTTAAGAATAGACCCCGTGGCTCTGTGTCTTTTTCAACGACAAGCCCTTGAACAGCCCCCGACCAGTTGACGTTACTGTGATGTCAACCCTTTGACCTTTGACCCCTGCAGGCACCACCATGACCCCCAACTACGTCAGTAACGCCTCCGCGGACGTGGCGCTGTGGTGTAACTGCGAGGGCAGCGGCAACCAGTGGCAGGACTGTCTGAGACTGCAGCGCATGTTCACACACAACCCCTGCCTGAGTGAGTATGACCGCACGCACGCACGCACGCACGCACGCACGCACGCACGCACGCACGCACGCACGCACGCACGCACGCACGCACGCACGCACACACGCACACACACGGTCACACACACGGTCACACGCACACACACACGGTCACACGCACACACACACGGTCACACGGTCACACACGCACACACACACACACACACACACACACACACACACACACACACACACTGTTCATGCAGTCTGGAGAGTACATTGTTTTCATTGTTTTCAACAATGTTTTCAACAATGTTTTCAACAATGTGTGCAACATGACAACTGTTTTAAAGTATTGTACAGTGACCTTACAGTGACTGCATGTAATGTTTATGTTGTAGTGTCAATTACTAAAAAAAACTATCTAAAATAAAGGGATTTAAGATCATTAAAGCTGGGCTGTTGCCTGCCCTGAGTCCAATGCATTTCTGCCAACTTCCGTTCCAGGACATTGTCACTTCGCAAGTGACAATGTAGAAGAGCTGCCATTGGACTGAAGCCCCATGAAGTGAACAGAGTTGTCGTAACTCATCTTTACTCTATGGCTCTGCCTACCTATCTTTTAACATTTCATTTTCTTTCTTCGCTCAGCACACTGCACCTTCTCTGAGCATGAACAGCTTACAAGTCAGAGTTGTGTAGCTGTTGGCGGAGCTCCCAATGAAATAATTGCATTAGGAAGTGCATTTGACCATAGAGCAGATCGTTGAGCTTCTGTACATATATCTGAGAAGTGCACTTCAGCCCAACGCACCCCAAACGCACGGCCTCTGCGGCTGCGGTCTGTTTCAGAAAAATGGCTTTTTCATGTAATCTAAAATATAGTAAAAGGTTACAAAGAAAATCTAAGTGTAATGAAAATGAAAATAAGCTAACCTAACGCAACCTCGAGGGCTGAAAAATAAAACTTAAAACAAAGGCTTTTACTGTTCGGAGAATGAACTTCTGTGAGTCGGAAGCCAGCTGGACGCAGTGCACTCAAATTTCGTATTTACGTAAAGGTACTGTATCAATATACCTTATTGTAGAAATACAAGTACAAGTTTGTACAAGTATGTTTGTTATTCAAAATGTACTTGAGTATATATATATATATATATATATATATATACACAAGCGGTGAGCTTGTAAATCGGCTATATTCAAATTTGCTAATATATAGGTCCGAAGTGGTTTTGTGATATTAATGAAATTCGAGTAACTAAGGTTTTCAAATAATTGTAGTACAATATTTGCCTTTTGAGCTGAGCAGATTATTGAAATCAGAGTATTGAAAATTGGTCCAGTAAAGTTAAAAAATAAAGGAAAAAAAAACCCTTAAAGGGGCATTCCACTCATTTATATATATTATATATATTAATGACATAGTAAAATGTTGAAAATGGGTGGTTTTCCCCTTTAAGTACAGTACAGCCGAGGCGTTGACCCCTGGCCAGTGGTGTGAGAATCCTCACGTGTCCGCGGTATAGGAACAAGGTCCCCCCCCCCCCCCAGTACAACACCTGCCAGTCAATCAAAAGCGCCGCCGGCGCATCGGGGCCGATACGGCTGTCGATTCCACGTGGAGACTGTGGTTGTCGTCTTGCATGTTGGATCGATCCATCAATAGTCGTCCCCATAAAGCCGGGTGATTCATCAATGCACTGACGGCCACGGCAATAAAGCTGCCAAGCCGCAACGCCCATGCACGCGAGGGCACACACACACACACACACACGCACGCATGCACGAGTCCATGCACTGTTGTGTCACTATACTTGTGAGGACGTCCGTTCGCGATAGCTTTAACACCAACAAGAGCTTGATATAGTATTCTTTCTTCGTGCGCCGTGCGCCGTCGTCGCACTTCAGAAATAGCCGGTTTTGCAATTGCGCTGTTAGATGAGCTTGTAGATCAGGTCAGGCCGTCTCGTCAAGACAAAAGGCTTTGATGTTGCAGGATGAGAACTACAGTACTGTATGTCAGTGGATCGTAAAGCACAAGGTTTGGGCATCCAGACCACCGTGAGGCACATTTTCACCGTCCCATCTAAATTCCACAAGGTTAAATAACCACTCAAACCAGTGTGGTTTAGTGCAGCGACGGGCTCCAGAAATTTGTGACTGGGGGGGGGGGGGGGGGGGGGGGGGCTGGTTATTTAGATTGGGGGCTAATGAAGTTTGGTTTACATAGAAGTCAGTCAATTGGGTTTGTGGGGAGGGGGTGCATAGGGGAGAGGGCCTAGGGGGGGCTAAGCCTCCACCAGAGGCTTAGGTCCTTAGCCGTGAGCTTGTCGATCTGCTGTTTTCCTGTGAAAGTCTTCCCGGTAATACGGATGCTGGGGTTTACGTTATTTGGTTCTCACTTGCATCTTCCATGCCAGTGTGGCATAAGCATTACGGCCAGGGGTTTATAAACCCAAGGTCCTATAGGTGCAAAACTCAAAAAACAACTCAATGACTGAACTACAAACTCAAACTACTGGGACTGCGCTCACAAAGTTACACTGTGTGTGTGCGTGTGGGTGCGTGGGTGCGTGCGTGCGTGCGTGCGTGCGTGCGTGCGTGCGTGCGTGCGTGCGTGCGTGCGTGCGTGCGTGCGTGCGTGCGTGTGTGTGTGCGTGCGTGCGTGTGTGTGCGTCCGCGTGCCCACAGGTAACTCAATCAGCTCCATGGGCAACCCTGGCCCTCAGGCCGTGGAGAACACGCCCCCTCCGTCCCCCCGGCCCTCCCCATTGGTCCAGGGCGACGAGCTAGGCAACAACCACCTGCCAGACCACGGCAACAACAATGTAAGTACACCGCTTCTCAACGTCCGGTTCGGGGCCCGGTAGGGGGCTCCAGATGGACCCTTTGCAGGTCTGTAACTCTGTACCATATAGAGTATTAAAAGGATAGAGACTGAACCAAAATGTGGTGCCCAAAATGCGGAAGTGCAAACGCACTCAACGTTAAAGCCCAGCTGCACGGGTTTCCTCGTCATAACTTTACAGGTCCGCCTGCAGTCCCTCCTCTTACCACTAGGGCCGAGTGCTTCAACGTTGGAGAGCCTCACTGGGGCCTTGCTCTGTACAGGTCCCTTTTCCACCGGGGTGGAACCGGCTCCGTTCTTTTTTCCCCCTGCCTAATATTATTGAACCAGTTCAGAGCGTTTCCACTGAAGATGAATTGGTTCAGAATCCAGTTGGTTCGGAACTGGAACCAAAACAAAATGGCTGCCGCTCCCGTGAAAGCACCAATGGGTACCGAGAATCTAGAACGGAACCAGTTCTAGAACCAACGTTTTTTTGGTGGAAATGGGACCTGAGAGGGTGCAAACAGAACCAAGTGGACCTACATTTGGACGGACATCTTAGTTAATTAGTACTATAGGGAAAACAACATTTCATCACAATATCTTTTCTTTCTAGCTGTCTTTTGTATTTCCTTTACTTTTATGTGAAATACATTACCAATCGGTATTAGTGAAGGAGAGAAATAATTGACCGACATATAACGACGCTGTACGGCAAATGGTCACAATTCTTCAAAACTATAGCAAAAAAAGAAATGCTGATCTACTGCAGGGGTTCTCAACCCATGGGTCGCGACCCCTCGGGGGGTCGCCAAATTATTTTAGGGGGTCCCCAAATTATAAAAAAAAAAAAAAAAGGGGGGGTTTTTATTTTATTTTCACGATTTTTCAAAAATAGCAGACCTACAAGCTCGTAGCGCGCCACTCGGTGGCGCGCTATGAGCTTGTAGATCTGCTATTTTTCAATAGCTAAAATATAACATAATGCTTAAAACACCAAAAGGGGTTCCCGCCCAAAATGGGTTATGGTTATTGTAGCAGTCAATTTATATTGGGGGTCGGGAGGGGGCGGGGCGGGGGTCCCGAGACATTGCCAAAGCATTTCCGGGGGTCCCCGGCCAAAAACGTTGAGAACCCCTGATCTACTGTACCAGCTAGTTTCCATTGTGGACCTACCATCAACATGTCTGTACACGGACACATGTATTTTGATCATTAGACCCAATTACTGCATGTCAAGTCTCCAGGTTTCCTTCAGGACATGTATGACACCGATTTACTAGGACACTGTGGCACATTAGGAGTCCAACTGGTACTAGTGGTTCTCATGTAGAAATGGTATAGACCAATTATTTGTTTACAAACATTGGGACTGGGCGCACGGGTGACTGTTTCATGTAATCAATTCCCAACAGATCTCAAAACCTGTTGTTTTGGGGAGCGCTGGTTTCAGTCCATTCAACCTCCTCTTGTGAGTTGGCTAGTGAGGTGCACCCTAGGAGACATTTATACTTCAAAGCGCACAGAGAACAGCTGATATACAAGCTCACATCGCATCGCAGACACGACTGTTGTGAACGTAGAGGTCTGCGTGCGCGACACCATCACGGGACGAAGCATAAATTATACTTGATGGACTGCAGGTGCGCGTGCAGCCATGGACAACTCTGCTGCCGTGTTCATGAGCGCACCTCCCGTTCTTATGACAGCGACTGGAGGTGTGGTTTTGAGGACAACTGTTTTGAATTACTATTATTGTTCAAACACAACAGAAACCAAGGATTATATATTTCAAGGGCGAGAGATCACAATACAAATCCTAATCATTCTTCCTCCACACTGGGAGAAAAACAGCATCTGAAAGTTTGATGGGGCATTTTTTACAGGACTGGTGTTTTACCCGCTGTCCCACCCTAAGAGTGTCCTAAGATAACACCCCATTTAGGCCGGACATAAAAAAAAAGAAAAAAGTCATCTAAATCCTGACAGTTTTCTGAAATACCTATGTTTCTATATCAGTGGTGCTCAATTTTTCATGTGAACGACCCCAAAACACACATGTAGTTGGCCACCGACCCCCAACTGGAAAATATGTTGTTCCAGGGACCCCCCAGAAGCAAAGATTTGAGTTAAAAATGTTCGCTCTGAAAGAATATAATATTCAAAGATTTGCGCCACATTTCACGATTTAAAAAAAAATAGCAGACCTATTTTATGCTATTTTTACGCTATACTATGCTATTTTTCAATAGCATAGTATAGTATAGCATAATGCTTAAAACACCAAAAAGGGGTTCCCGTCCTGAATGAGTTAAAGACCACCAGAGAGGCAGATCAGGGACGGAACAGCTAGAGCCTTCACATCCACCGCTTACATAAACAACACAAACTTGGCCTGGTCCCTCCATGCACTACACACTAACTTAGAACAGAGCCTTCACATCCACCGCTTACATAAACAACACAAACTTGGCCTGGTCCCTCCATGCACTACACACTAACTTAGCAGCAAACGGCCACACAAATCATAATTTGCACACAGCGATTCCAGAGTCTTAATCAACTCGCTGGACCGAAATACAATATTGCTTACTCTGTTCAATACTGTTAGTTTAAGACAATGCTCAGCAGTGTGTGTGTGTGTGTGTGTGTGTGTGTGTGTGTGTGTGTGTGTGTGTGTGTGTGTGTGTGTGTGTGTGTGTGCGTGTGCGTGTGTGCGCATGCGTGCGTGCGCGCGCGCGCTTCTCAGATCAAAGTGTCTGGCCGTGGGCAGAGAAATATCAGAGTACGTTTTGGCAAGGCTTCTAAAGATTTAATAGTGTGTGTGGAAGCAGAAGTGTGGAGAAACAAAAACAGACCGCGGTCGGGCGGTCGGGCGGTCGGTCGGCCACTCACGGTCGGCATCACGCACCCCTCACACATTTAGTGTAGATGGAATGAAACAGAGAGAGAGTGTGTGCACCATGTCATAATGAAACAGAGAGAGAGTGTGTGTGTGTGTGCACCATGTCATAATGAAACAGAGAGAGAGTGTGTGTGTGCACCATGTCATAATGAAACAGAGAGAGAGTGTGTGTGTGCACCATGTCATAATGAAACAGAGAGAGTGTGTGTGTGTGCACCATGTCAATGAAACAGAGAGAGAGTGTGTGTGTGCAAAATGAAATGAAATTAAATGAAATGAAATGAAATGAACCATGTCATAATGAAACAGAGAGAGAGTGTGCGCACCATGTCATAATGAAACAGAGAGAGAGTGTGTGCACCATGTCATAATGAAACAGAGAGAGAGTGTGTGCACCATGTCATAATGAAACAGAGAGAGTGTGTGCACCATGTCATAATGAAACAGAGAGAGTGTGTGCACCATGTCATAATGAAACAGAGAGAGAGTGTGCGCACCATGTCATAATGAAACAGAGAGAGAGTGTGTGCACCATGTCATAATGAAACAGAGAGAGTGTGTGCACCATGTCATAATGAAACAGAGAGAGAGAGTGTGTGCACCATGTCATAATGAAACAGAGAGAGAGTGTGCGCACCATGTCATAATGAAACAGAGAGAGAGTGTGCGCACCATGTCATAATGAAACAGAGAGAGAGTGTGCGCACCATGTCATAATGAAACAGAGAGAGAGTGTGTGCACCATGTCATAATGTCATAATGAAACAGAGAGAGTGTGTGCACCATGTCATAATGTCATATGAAAGGGATCCAATAAGAGGCTCAGACCCAGTGATGTCATAATGTCATATGAAAGGGATCCAATAAGAGGCTCAGACCCAGTGATGTCATAATGTCATATGAAAGGGATCCAATAAGAGGCTCAGACCCAGTGATGTCATAATGTCATATGAAAGGGATCTAATAAGAGGCTCAGACCCAGTGATGTCATAATGTCATATGAAAGGGATCCAATAAGATGCTCAGACCCAGTGATGTCATAATGTCATATGAAAGGGATCCAATGAGAGGCTCAGACCCAGTGATGTCATAATGTCATATGAAAGGGATCCAATGAGAGGCTCAGACTCAGTGATGTCATAATGTCATATGAAAGGGATCCAATAAGAGGCTCAGACTCAGTGATGTCATAATGTCATATGAAAGGGATCCAATAAGAGGCTCAGACTCAGTGATGTCATAATGTCATATGAAAGGGATCCAATAAGAGGCTCAGACTCAGTGATGTCATAATGTCATATGAAAGGGATCCAATAAGAGGTTCAGACCCAGTGATGTCATAATGTCATATGAAAGGGATCCAATAAGAGGTTCAGACTCAGTGATGAGCCTGAAGAGAATGCGGTCTAAATGAACACATTAACACCGGGAAAGCAAGTGTATTATTTTAAAGCGAACATTTTGAACTCAAATATTTGCTTCTGGGGGGGAATGGGTCCCTGGAATGAAATATTTTGAGATGGTGGTCCGCAGCCATGCACAGGGCCCCCCCCCCCCCCCCCCCCCCCCCCCCCCCTCCAGACGACAGCGCTGTGTTGTTATCCAGTGTTGTTTTCGCAGACTAAAACTAAGACGAAAAATGCTCGTCGACTGCCTTTTTCCACTGACAAAAGCTATTGGAAACTAAATTAAAACTAAGCTATGATGACTAAAACTAAGACTAAATATACTGACAATTTCGTCGACAAATAAAAACTAGGCAAAAATGTTAGGAATTAAGGGACTAGTGGACAAGAGATCCAGTATAAGTCATTTTACACTTGTAGATCTGCTATTTTCAGCAAGTGTAAAAATAGTTATTAAGACGGCATCATAAAAATACATTTTAGTCGACTAAATCACCTGTAGATTTAATCGACTAAAATCTCATGACATTTAGTCGACTAAAACTAAACCAACACTAACACATACCAGGTCAAAAAAATGTGACTAAAACTAGGTGAAAACTAATCAAGAGACTATGACTAAAACTAAAATAGAAATGTGCTGCCAAAAACAACACTATGGCTACTTTGCCATTCGTGAGGACGCACACATGGGCGTGCGGACGTGCGCTATTACGCGGCGGAGCCGCAGAGAAATTTGTTATTATGAGGGTCGCCCCCCCCCCCCCTCCCTCGGCGTGTTGCCCTACTCGCAGTGCGTATAGGTAGCGGGGGCGCTGCGCAAGCCAAATGCATATCATTTTGGCAGACTTTGACATGAAAGAGAGAACCATGCATCGTAGGCTTTTCAGAAAACTGTCAGGATTTAAAAGACATTTCTAGCCTAAGGTCTTAATGAGTTAACCCATTTTGGGCGGGAACCCCTTTTGGTGTTTTAAGCATTAAGTTATAATTTAGCTATTGAAAAATAGCTAAATTCATAGCGCGGCACCGAGTGCCGCGCTATGAACTTGTAGATCTGCTATTTTTGATTTTTACTGCATGGGAGGGTCCCTGGAACAACATATTTTCAGATGGGGGGCGGCGGCCAATGTCATATATATATTTGGGGTCCTTGACATGAATATGTTTGAGAACCACTGACACATTTTTTTCCAGAAAACTGTCAGTATTTAGAAGACTTTTTTTTAAATTTTTCGACGTCAGGTCTAATTGGGTTAAGGGGAAATGGTTGTTAGCGAGAGCATATAAAAGACTCCATTTGTACCCTGCACTGCATGCCGTATTCTGCTTCCTCAGATGATGCCTCGTTTGACGACTTAAATCGTTTCGCAAATTTGTTCGGCAAAGACTTAATTAAGAGAATGTTTGTGGGGGTGGGTTCACCCCAGGACGAGGTGTGTAAGTGAGCAAAAACAATCTGCCGGAAAAGCATCCTCGGGGAAATGTGTTAAGGTGCATTTAAACCTGAAGATATCATTTTGTTTCCAGTCTCTTCAAACGCTTCACAAAAAGCCCCTTTGCTCCAGCTCCTTCTCCTCCATGTAGCTCTCTTCTCCCTCCCTCATAGGCTCAAGTGGTGGATTACATTATTGATATTATTGATATAACACAGTCGTTCCCAAACCTTTTCATGCCAAGGACCCCCAAATTGACACTAATTAGCCTGTGTACCCTCATTTGAAGGACCCCCCCATAAGAGAAGATTTTTACGGCTCTGGCAGTGATTCTCAACCCGTTTAATTTCAAGGACCCCCAGTTTGACATGCCCAAACCCCCATTTAATGGCATTTCCCCAATTTGTATTGTACAATCAATGTTAATTTATTCTGAGTGTACAAATGGAACCAAATGGACCCGTTAGGGTTCCATTCTGTTCCATTTGTACACTTAGGCCAGTGGTTCCCAAAGTGGGGTCCGGGGACCCCCAGGGGTACTTGAGGGAGTTCCAGGGGGGACCCAGCTAAATGATAGTTTGGAACCAAATGGACCCTTATGGGTCTGTAACTCAGAGAGTGTACAAATGGAACCAAAATGGTTTCAGCTGGGGACCCCCTGGAACTCCCTCAAGGACCCCTGGGGGTCCCCAGACCCCACTTTAGGAACCACTAAAATAACAAGATATAAAAAGTACAAATTTGACTTTGGGAATGGACCCGCTCGTTCCATTTTGTACCACGAAACACCTAACAGCCGAGCTAGAAAACATCACAGAAAACATCTCTGTTCAACATATTTAACATATAATTCCTGCTACTATATCATCCCAACTAATTACAGTTTGCATTTAGCTCACTGGCCAACTTTTATTTTAGGCTCCTGAGGCAAATAAAAAAATCATGTTTTAACTTTGACCAAAATGCTTGTTTCCTTTTAGCCTTGGACACCAAAATAAAAAAGCGAAGCGTGGTGTTGTTCGTTAAGGCGTGTGGGAGATGGCCAGGCGTCATCACTGTGTGGGAGATGGCCAGGCGTCATCACTGTGCTGGTGTTGTTCGTTCAGGCGTGTGGGAGATGGCCAGGCGTCATCACTGTGCTGGCTTGGTGTTGTTCGTTCAGGCGTGTGGGAGATGGCCAGGCGTCATCACTGTGTGGGAGATGGCCAGGCGTCATCACTGTGCTGTCTTGGTGTTGTTCGTTCAGGCGTGTGGGAGATGGCCAGGCGTCATCACTGTGCTGGTGTTGTTCGTTCAGGCGTGTGGGAGATGGCCAGGCGTCATCACTGTGTGGGAGATGGCCAGGCGTCATCACTGTGCTGGTGGTGTTCGTTCAGGCGTGTGGGAGATGGCCAGGCGTCATCACTGTGCTGGTGTTGTTCGTTCAGGCGTGTGGGAGATGGCCAGGCGTCATCACTGTGCTGGTGTTGTTCGTTCAGGTGTGTGGGAGATGGCCAGGCGTCATCACTGTGCTGGTGTTGTTCGTTCAGGTGTGTGGGAGATGGCCAGGCGTCATCACTGTGCTGGTGTTGTTCGTTCAGGCGTGGGAGATGACCAGGCGTCATCACTGTGCTGGCTTGGTGTTGTTCGTTCAGGCGTGTGGGAGATGGCCAGGCGTCATCACTGTGCTGGCTTGGTGTTGTTCGTTCAGGCGTGTGGGAGATGGCCAGGCGTCATCACTGTGCTGGTGTTGTTCGTTCAGGCGTGGGAGATGACCAGGCGTCATCACTGTGCTGGTGTTGTTCGTTCAGGCGTATGGGAGATGGCCAGGCGTCATCACTGTGCTGGCTTGTGGTGGACGCTTTTGTCAAAATTCATTTTTTGTGTGCCAAGGACACACAAAATGAGTCACCAGAAACACATAAAGAGCTATCGCTGAATGACCATAACAGATCTTACGGGTCTTACGGGTCCATTTGTACACTCTCAGGGTTCAGGGGGTCCATGCAAATGAAACATTTGAGAACCAGTACTAGTTGGACTCCTAATGTTCCCTAGTGTCATAGTAAATCAGTGTCATACACATTCTGAAGAAAACCTGGAGACTGACATTCAGTACACTGTGCAAAAAGCATGGAATACGGATGTGTATATTACAGGAAACTCCCGTTATACTTTCCAACAAACTCCAGTAAACTCCCAAATTGTACCATCACACCTGTATATTACCGTATATTACTGTACGGGCAAATCTAGTGCCCATATTTGCCCATTAACTCCTCTTTTCATGCAGTGGTATTTGGTTCTTATGATCAAAATAAGAACATCATAACGGTGTTGTAAAAATCAAACATTTGCCATGGACAAGACAAAGTCTTTGACACACGGACACATTTTGTCCGTGGCATTTTGTCGCTGTTGGATATGGCGAATAGATGCCTTGGCCTGAACCACACACGGCACGGCACGCGCTGTCGCGGTCGTTTCCTTCTGATGTGTGAGCGTCGCTATCTCCTGGCTGACCTCGTCCAAAATCAGTGACCATTCAGTGTTGTCCAAATGTCTAGCCCAGTGCCAGGCTGCCAGTGCCCGCGCGCTGCCAGGGCTGCCCGGGCACAGCCACAGGCTACCTCTGTGTACCTCCCTGGCTCCCAGCATGCATCTCTGCCAGAGATAATCTGGGCTGCCAGACAAGAGGGGATTCCAACATCTCTCACTCTCTCTCTCTCTCTCTCTCTCTCTCTCTCTCTCTCTCGGTGGGAGAGGATTAGAGAGGTGTTTGTTGGAGGCAGTGCATCAGTCAGGCTTCATTACTATGAATTTATGCATGCCCATCTGTCCCCCCCCCCGCACCCCCCCCCCCCCCCCCTCTTCTCCTCCCTCTTTCGCTGACGTCTTAATCCTTGGGCTCTGTAAATAGCAGATCTACAAGCTCACAACGCGTCACACATGTGGCGCGTTGTGAGCTTGTAGATATGTTATTTACTGCATGCAACACTATAGCATCAGACTAAGTATAAATCAGCTTTACTCTCCACCCCACCTCTCTCTCTCTCTCGCTCTCTCTCTCTCGCTCTCTCTCTCTGTCTCTCATCTCACTTTCTCTACGTGCACGCGCACACACACACACACACACACACACACACACACACACACACACACACACACACACACACACACACACACACACACACACACACACACACACACACACACACACACACACACACACACTCTCTCAAGCTCCAATGGTGCCACACACTGCAACGCTTTGGGAGATTGTAGATCAGCTAATTTGCTGTGCATGACACTGGCACGCAACTTGATGAGTATAAACCAAGCTATTTAACTCTAGGCCTATAACCATCCCTGAATCTAACCTCTGAACTACATGCCTAATCCTAAACCCAACGTCAAGCTTTTACTCATTGCATGGCGCCTAAGTCAGTGGTTCCCAAACTTTTTCATGTCAAGGACCCCCAAATTGACACTCATTAGCCCGCGGACCCCCCATTTGAAAAGATATGACAGGGACCCCAATAAGAGAAGATTTGCATGGCTCTAGCAGTGATTTTCAACCCGTTTCATTTCAAGGACCCCCAGTTTGACATGCATTAGGCTACGGACCCCCATTTAATAGCATTTCTATCTCTGGGACCCCCAATTTATATTGTAAATTCAATGCTAATTTAACTCTGAGAGCGTACAAATGGAACCAAATGGAGCCGTTAGGGTCCATTTGGTTCCATTGGGTCCCCCCTGGAACTCCCTCAAGTACCCCTGGGGGTCCCCGGACCCCACTTTGGGAACCACTGGCCTAAGTAACACACACGCACGCACGCCAGTGTTGATTTTGACTGCAAATGTTGTCAAAATGTGACGCTTCGTGAGCTTGCAGATCTGCTATTTTCGGAGCATCACACCTGCACACAACCAAGCATGAATTAAACGACTTGTCTTTTAGTTCTACTCCCTTCTCCCTCCCTTTATTGGTTGATGTTGAAAATGTCATTGCATTTAAGCCCCATATGGGAAGCCGGCTTCCCATAGCCAGTTACACAGTTGTTCAGAGGTCAATAAATCAATAGAGACTAAATCAAACTACAATTTCAATGTTGATTCCTTTACAGGGGACCTACAGCATATATAATCAGCTGCCATTGTATTTTTCATCCATACATTAGTATAATTTATAATTATTTTAAAAATAGTGTACAATATTTGCATACGCCAGGAATATAAGAACAACCAACATTCAAACTCGGGTAGAATCACTTCCCAGTACGCTAGCCAAACAACCTTGGTGTTGAAACGCAAGAGGACATTCTGCTCTTTCAAATGAGACCAACCATGTCTTGATAGGACATTTGTAGTCCATTTTGGCCGTGGTAATCCATCCAAAACTACACAAAGACCCCTTTACGGTCCTGATTCCTATAATACAAGTCCTTACGCGTCATTTCCATACTTGGAATTCCAGACTTCACATGAAAAAAAAGCTGATAGACAGTGGGTGATGTCGAATCACTGCTGTGGGACTACTGCCACTGTCATCCCATTGGACAATGAGGTATTTGGGCTGAGTCAAGTTTGGTTGTGATGGATCAATTCTATAGGCCTAGAGCTTTCCAAGGGTGGGTCATATGTGCTCATAGCCACAAGCATGGCCAAGATAGGTGACTGCGCACACAGGCACAAGGCTGATTTCAATCTGGGTCCATGACGCGCAGCCTCTGTGACGCAGCACTGATTGAGCACAACAAGAAGCGACGCGCTGCGACTGGAGTAAACCGAAGCGTTCCTCTCAACAATGTTTTAGGACTCGATCCACTTCAGTCTTTGTGTAAGTATTTCAGTTATGAAATTAGTTATTGAATGTAATTATTTATTATTTAGTTGATAATGATTATTTTGTCGGCAATGTAACTGTAATGGCGTCCGTTTTGACAGAACATGTAGATAAATGCCTGTGAATAAACAGAGCCAGTCATGATGATTCTGACCTGATAACATTCGACAACTAATCACTAATCAACTGGTCAATATAATTGACAAGTTGATTAGTTCTAATTCACTGTTGCAGTAAAGAGTGTGATGTTAGAGTACAGTACAGTAAAGCCTGTTACACTACAGACAAAGCAAAGTTCTTTGTTTACCCAGGGTGAATGGACTAAGCTCGAGATGCTTGTTTACAGCCAGACCCTGCTCATAGAACATTTCATGGTCAGGTCCAGTTCTCCAGTACAGTACACAGTCAGGTTCAGTACAGTACAGTACAGTACAGTACAGTACAGTACAGTACAGTACAGTACAGTACAGTACAGTACAGTACAGTACAGTACAGTACAGTACAGTACAGTAACGCATGTTACAGTACAGTAAAGCATGTTACAGTACAGTAACACCTGTTACAGTACAGTACAGTACAGTACAGTACAGTACAGTACAGTACAGTACAGTACAGTACAGTACAGTACAGTAACACCTGTTACAGTACAGTAAAGCATGTTACAGTACAGTAACACCTGTTACAGTACAGTACAGTACAGTACAGTACAGTACAGTACTGTACAGTACAGTACAGTACAGTACAGTACAGTACAGTACAGTACAGTACAGTAACACCTGTTACAGTACAGTAAAGCATGTTACAGTACAGTAAAGCATGTTACAGTACAGTAACACCTGTTACAGTACAGTACAGTAAAGCCTATTACAGTATTGTACAGTACAGTAAAGACTGTTGCAGTGCAGTAAAGACTGTTAGTACAGTCTGTTACAGTACAGTCTGTTACAGTCCAGTCCATTCCAGTCCAGTACAGTAAAGATTGTTACAGTACAGTACAGATAGTACTGATATTGGTTTGTGGTTCAAGATGTTAGTTGTTACAGCACACATTAGTGATAATAGCAAATAGAAGGAAAATATGGTTTTGCACTGCTCATTGTTATTGTTTTTTTTCCCTGTTTTCATGCTTATGCCATTATTTTGTATCTATTTTTTCTTAGTCTGATGGCGAGGAGAAGGACGAGAGAGACTCCTGCTCAGGAAGCCGGACAACCACCCAGCACAACCCTGTCAGCTGCTGAGAGTTTCACCCCTAGAGTGGCTGTACCAAAGCCACTGGCACCAGAGTTTCACCCCTAGAGTGGCTGTACCAAAGCCACTGGCACCAGAGTTTCACCCCTAGAGTGGCTGTACCAAAGCCACTGGCACCAGAGTTTCACCCCTAGAGTGGCTGTACCAAAGCCACTGGCACCAGAGTTTCACCCCTAGAGTGGCTGTACCAAATCCACTGGCACCAGAGTTTCACCCCTAGAGTGGCTGTACCAAAGCCACTGGCACCAGAGTTTCACCCCTAGAGTGGCTGTACCAAAGCCACTGGCACCAGAGTTTCACCCCTAGAGTGGCTGTACCAAAGCCACTGGCACCAGAGTTTCACCCCTAGAGTGGCTGTACCAAAGCCACTGGCACCAGAGTTTCACCCCTAGAGTGGCTGTACCAAATCCACTGGCACCAGAGTTTCACCCCTAGAGTGGCTGTACCAAAGCCACTGGCACCAGAGTTTCACCCCTAGAGTGGCTGTACCAAAGCCACTGGCACCAGAGTTTCACCCCTAGAGTGGCTGTACCAAAGCCACTGGCACCAGAGTTTCACCCCTAGAGTGGCTGTACCAAAGCCACTGGCACCAGAGTTTCACCCCTAGAGTGGCTGTACCAAAGCCACTGGCACCAGAGTTTCACCCCTAGAGTGGCTGTACCAAAGCCACTGGCACCAGAGTTTCACCCCTAGAGTGGCTGTACCAAAGCCACTGGCACCAGAGTTTCACCCCTAGAGTGGCTGTACCAAAGCCACTGGCACCAGTGACAACACACAGAAATGTGTGAGGGTATGAAACAATTGGCATAAGGACTAAATTGGGGAGGGAAAAAAGGAATAAAAAGCGCACAAAAACAGTGGGTGGACTCAGTTATTTGCAGTAATTTTGCAATGTTTGAATTTGCAAACCATTTTTATTTGTTTTGCACAAATGGAGTTTGGAATAAAAGTACTCCATTTGGAGATGAAAGTATGTTTTTGTGTCGTTTCATCTATTTATGCAGTGCACAATGGTAGAACATACTAATGTATATACTTTATATGAAGGGGAAAGGCTTCAGAGTGTGTGATTGTCCATCTGTAATGGAAATCAATTGGAATTTACATGAAAATCCCCTGTTTTGAGGCAAAAAATCTATTTGGCACACTTTGGGCACATTTGCTATCCAAATGGCTAAACTTTAGAGTCCGTCTATTACAACTATGTCTAAAGTGGCTGTATAATTGTTGTACTTCAGTTCTAAGACACCACATTTGTAAGAACTGCAGTTCAGAAGTTATAGAACACATTAGGTGCATCCTTGGCCTGCTGGTAAATGGTATAGTGATGTTATTCTCATTTAAATCCAAGTTTTGTTTAGGCGGAGGTAAAGAAATATAATTTCTGCTGTGTTATATCTGCTGTCACTAAACTTCCACTTGATATACAATCTTGATATAGATTGTACATCTAGGCCTTGTAGTTATGGAGTTATAACTGATTTAGTTTGGGTATGTAATATCAGGTGAATTTTTTAAAAATGACCCTGGGGTTTAGGGATGTCCCGATCTTTTTTAGGTTCCGATCCGATACCATCATTTCTGTGTTAACCGATACCGAATACCGATGCCAGAGAAACTGGCAAGTGGCATATTTGCCGATACCGATATGACCCGATATGACCAAATAAGGGCTGATCCGATACTTTTCCGATACAGATACAGTATCGGGACATCTCTAGTCTTAAGCCCATTCCACACCAAGGATTCACCATGCAACTCCTTGCAACCATTATCCCCAAAGGCAGTTGCAAGGAGTTGCATCGTTGCGGTTGGGATCTTTAGGTAGCCTACAGTCATCAACGTCATCAACTTTGTTTTTATTTTGTTTTCGTCAGTGAATAATGGCAGTCGACGAACATTTTTCGTCATGGTTTTAGTCAACAGAATCAACACTGAAGCGCGCATGCATGCGCACTAGCGCACACACACAGTCTATTTCTCAAATGCTAATATATTGTGCTTTTGGGGACATTCTGGCCCTCACAAATACAGTAATCCATGTACACACACATACATTATACATCATAAACACGCCATTCACTCTCCCCTTCGTCTGTTCCGAATGCCGGCCTACATACCGGCGTTGGAGCCTCTCGTCCTCTCTCTCTCTCTCTCTCTCTCTCTCTCTTTGTCTCTGTCTCTCTCCTCCACCCCCCCCCCCCCCCCCCCCAGATCCCCCTCTCTCTTCCCTCGCTCATCTCCTCGTCTCTCTCTCCTCCGAGAAGCTTTCCTTGTTGCTCTAAAGTGATTTTTCTCACTTCGCCAGGCGGTTTGAAGGGCTTTTCGCTAGAAAAAGGCTACGTGCGCATATGTGTGTGCGTGCGTGTGTGCTCGTGCTCGTGCGTGTGCGTGTGTGTGTGTGCACGCTGTGCACGCGTGCAACACACCACACCTGAGATTCACGACTCAATCACTTCCACAGTGCCGGGCGGCGACTACAATCCTCCACAACGTTATACAGCCTTGTAAAGAAATGCAATCAACGGGATAATAACTGACACTACATTGTACATTGTAGAGCTAGTGTTTTTTTTGTGCCCAGGGTAACTTTGTGAAGAGGAGTCTGATTAAAAATATAAATAGATAAGTAAACGCACGGTGGACGTCTCGTTTCAGATTAAAGTTTTCCTGCTGAACTGAAATGGAAACCAGAGAACATTTTCTGGGTCACATCATGGTAGAATATATAAGGTCAAGGATATTTACCTCGTAGCGTAGCACCTAACACTATTTAACTTGGTTGACTGATGATATTAACACTGAAAACACAACATCGGAAATTGGAAAAAAGATTGAAAGAGGGGTTTTCGGATGTTATCTCCGTATTTAATGTCTGTAATCAGCCGTTATCAACCCCATTCAATGCAGCCAGTATATGGACATTACATACTGACGTTGTTGTCAGCCATTGTCAGCCGTTGGTCATGTTGTCCGACTAACCGTAACGGCTAAATCTAACCCTAACTCTAACCCTAACCTTCTTAACCGTCTTAACCGGCCACGTAATTCCCTTAACCTCATATCAGTCTTAACCCGCCATGTCAGTCAGTTTCACAACGTTTTCGCTTTCGGCTGCAGTAATTTCACTTCCGCATTTCCTAGTGGCCTACTGGAGGTATAGGCAGTACAACATGACAATATGAAACATGACAATATGAAAAACATGACAATATGACAATATGAAACATGACAATATGAAAAACATGACAACATGACAATATGAAACATGACAATATGAAAAACATGACAATATGACAATATGAAACATGACAATATGAAAAACATGACAATATGAAAAACATGACAACATGACAATATGAAACATGACAATATGAAAAACATGACAACATGACAATATGAAACATGACAATATGAAAAACATGACAACATGACAATATGAAACATGACAATATGAAAAACATGACAATATGACAATATGAAACATGACAATATGAAAAACATGACAATATGACAATATGAAACATGACAATATGAAAAACATGACAATATGACAATATGAAACATGACAATATGACAATATGAAACATGACAATATGAAACATGACAATATGACAATATGAAACATGACAATATGAAAAACATGACAATATGACAATATGAAACATGACAACATGACAATATGAAACATGACAACATGACAATATGAAACATGACAATATGAAAAACATGACAATATGACAATATGAAACATGACAATATGAAAAACATGACAATATGACAATATGAAACATGACAATATGAAAAACATGACAATATGACAATATGAAACATGACAATATGAAAAACATGACAATATGAAAAACATGACAATATGACAATATGACAATATGAAACATGACAATATGAAAAACATGACAATATGAAACATGACAATATGAAAAACATGACAATATGACAATATGAAACATGACAATATGAAAAACATGACAATATGACAATATGAAACATGACAATATGAAAAACATGACAACATGACAATATGAAACATGACAATATGAAAAACATGACAATATGACAATATGAAACATGACAATATGAAACATGACAATATGAAAAACATGACAATATGACAATATGAAACATGACAATATGTGCATGACAATATGACAATATGAAACATGACAATATGACGAATGTTGATAATAACATACTGGTGATTATAGCATAGCATTCAAAGCAGGTGAGGAAAAAAAGACGAGAACTCTCTCCTTTGGCATCCAAAGTATAGACTGACTTTGATTCATTCTACACATGGTATCAAAGTGTTCTGTTTTGAGAAACACTGGTCCACTATATCTCTCTCTCTCTCTCTCTCTCTCTCTCTCTCTCTCTCTCTCTCTCTCTCTCTCTCTGTCTCTGTCTCTCTCTGTCTCTCTCTCTCTCTCTCTCTCTCTCTCTCTCTCTCTGTCTCTGTCTCTCTCTCTCTCTCTCTCTCTCTCTCTCTCTCTCTCTCTAGGTGCTGGACAGTGAAGAGGACAGTCTCAGTAGAGTGGGGGTCAGTGAGGATGAGGATGATGAAGAGGGGGGTCGTTTCGACGTCATCCCGCCCTACTCGGAGAGGAACACCGTGTCCAACCTGGGCTCCGGGGGAGGGGCCCGGGCGGGAGGCCACGCCCACCTTGCCACGGGGGCGACGCCCACCCTCGTGATGCTCCTCCTCCTGCTGCTGCTCGGCTCCGCCCCCCTCATGCACGGATAGGACGGGGAGAGGAGGCTGTCGACTTAATGCACGCACACACATAAGCACACTTATAGACACACACGCACGCACGCACACACGCGCACATGCGCACACACACACGTATATACACACACACACACACACACACACACACACACACACACACACACACACACACACACACACACACACACACACACACAGAGAGAGACACACACGTATTACTGTACTCATGAGGACAAAAAAAAACATTTTAGGACATCAATTTCAAATAGCCGATCTACAAGCTCACACGGTGAGCTGTGAGCTTCTAGATCTGCTATTTTCACCACCGTCCATCGCGCACAATCAGTACAAATCAAACTCCACAAACCCCTAAAACCTAACCTCTAAACCAGAGGTTCTCAACCAGTGGTCCACGGACCACCAGTGGTCCTTGAGGGGGTTCCAGGTGGTCCCCAGCTAAATGATGGAGAGTTGGTACCAAATAAACTCTTTAACTTTTACGAGTGTAAAATCCGCTCCCAAGAGCTAAATTATTGTTAAACACCTGAATTAGCCTACGTAATTCACAAGAAGTCTACACAATTATAGAGAATGTAGAAGAATGGTTA
The DNA here is from genome assembly GCF_951216825.1 of Electrona antarctica. NCBI lineage: Eukaryota > Metazoa > Chordata > Actinopteri > Myctophiformes > Myctophidae > Electrona > Electrona antarctica. The sequence continues at coordinate 14,594,280 of NC_136806.1, forward strand.
TTGTGATCAACGTTATCCCTCCTAATGGTACGAACATCGATGGAATTGTGGACAAAATCTTATCCAACGATAACAAAATATTCTACGTTTTGGTCTTGCGACGCTACTGTAAATGTGACTCAAATGTCGAATAAATAAATAACGGCCCTTTCATACGAGAAAGGTTAAAACCACTGCCCTAAAATATCCTCCTTTTTAACCAGTAACACATTGCATTTCTCACACAAGGTCGATTTCCACTACATTTGGCCCTCACAAGTTTAGTAATACAAGTTCGCACTTTGCACGCACGCACGCACGCACATGCACACGCGCACACACACACACACACACACACACACACACACACACGCACACACACACACACGCACACACACGGTACATCATGGACCTGCCGATTTGCTCTTGCCTAATACTCAAAGACTGATTGCCGCGACGGGAGAGCGAGACGGCAAGAACTGGAAGAACGAGAGAAGGAGGAGGAGAAGAATGAATGAACTGAAAAGACTTTATGCTTTATCGTCAGCTTTGATCCCCCCCCCCCTCCCCCCACCCAACCCCCCTCTTTCCCCCCCCCTCCCCCCTCTCCCACCCCCATACAATACCTCTCTCCTGTCTCCTTCGATAAGAGCCTTGTACAGTGGTAACTTATTTCTTTCTTCTTCAAAGTGTCCCCCGATCCAACTCATCCTCCCCCCCCCCACCCCCCCCCCCCCCCTTGACGAGTGATGGTACTACCCCCCCCCCACCCAGAAGCCATTGTACTGTACAGTTGACTGAAGAAGAAGAAGAACAAGGGGGAGGAGGAGTGTTTTCTTTGGAGACGATGTACTGTACACGGTACTATACGAGTTGAGGGAAGAGACTCCCCCCCCCAAGTACATATTGAATTACGAATTATTACTTCAGAAACAGAGTATCCCTACAGTATATAGTATATTGCAGTATTGATACTTTTACTTATAAGTAACAAAATGTAGTACTTTTTCCCACCACTGTCATTTGGATTCCATACACAGTACAGTCGACATGTCTTTCTCTTTCTTGGCTTTTTACTAAAGCAGTAGGGATGGAGCTCGGAACCCGATACCCGGAAAAAAAACCTGATAACAACTTATTGAGTACCCGTTATCAATAAGCTTTGGGCTTATCAAGCCTGTAATCGAGTATAGCGGCCCATGACGTCATGTTTAAACAATCCACAATCTGTCCAGGTAAACAAAATGATGCTTTTAAAGTGATGCCACACACATTGTTAGTTAACACTTTCTTCAATATTAGTTTCCAAAAAGTTCAATTGCCTTCCGTCTGTTAGAAAAGTACTGTATTTGAAGGACCCAGTAAGAGATACTGGTTCTGTTTGAAGGACCCAGTAAGAGATACTGGTTCTGTTTGAAGGACCCAGTAAGAGATACTGGTTCTGTTTGAAGGACCCAGTAAGAGATACTGGTTCTGTTTGAAGGACCCAGTAAGAGATACTGGTTCTGTTTGAAGGACCCAGTAAGAGATACTGGTTCTGTTTGAAGGACCCAGTAAGAGATACTGGTTCTGTTTGAAGGACCCAGTAAGAGATACTGGTTCTGTTTGAAGGACCCAGTAAGAGATACTGGTTCTGTTTGTCGGCGTCTCCCATCTTTCCACAAATTAACCCATTTAGACCTGAGCTCGATTCTACAAAATGTCTTCTAAACCCTGACAGTTTTCTGAACAACCCATGTTTCTTGTCGTTCTCAAACATTTTCATGTCAAGGACCTCCAGAATGATATGTAATTTGAGTTGAAAATGTTCACGCTGAAAGAATATATACCTACAAGCTCTACAAGCTTGTAGATCTGCTATTTTTCAATAGCTAAAGTATAACATAACACCAAAAGGGTTTCCCGCCCAGAGTGGGTTAATATAAAATCCCCGATGGGCTCGATAAGGTGCTCGTTATCAATACA
>NC_136806.1:14601223-14606083 GCF_951216825.1 Electrona antarctica
GGCCGTGACCGTCTCTTGTGTTGTCCTTGCGTTCGTGTTTGAGGGATTCCGATTTTACAGGGGCCAGTTTCGAATTGCAGCCGTCCGTAGGTGCCCTTTGAGAGCGGTACATGTTTTGGTGGAGCGTGGTGTTGTGATAAATGGATCATTTGTTTCTGTGTCTCCCCTTTCTACACCGTCCAAAAGAGTCATGATTTCTAATGTCCTGCCGTTCATTAATGACGCCGATTTGGCGAGAGAATTGTCCAGGTATGGAAAGATTATTTCATCGATCAAAAAGCTGCCGTCGGGGTGCAAGTCCCCGCTATTGAAACTCGACGTATCGCATAGACGGTCCTTATGATCCTGAACAGGACAGATGAGGAACTCAATCTGGTGTTTAGCGTCAAAGTCGATGATTTTAATTATACAGTGTATGCAACTTCTGGCACTTTGAAGTGCTTTAAATGTGGATTGGAGGGGCACTTGGCCCGTGCGTGTCCTGGGGGAGGAGACACAGACGCGTCTACTGAACGGGGGGAGGAGGAGGGGAAATGAAATGAAATGAAATTATTACTATATTTACCCAGGGTATCTGGGCTAAGCTCAATAACTTGTTTCCAGCCAGGCCCTGCTCATAGAACACATTTCATCGTAGTGGTTCAATGCCTTGTTCAAGGGCACTTCAGCGGTGGTAATTTTAACGTGTCGGACCGCTGATTCGAACTGGCGACCTTCCGGTATCAAGACCGCTCCGCTATCCGTTCGGCCACCGCTGCCACTGACCGCTGCCACTGACTCTGCTGCGGGGCTGCAGCAGAGTCAGGACGGTGTGAGTGAGGAGGAGCAGACAGTCCAGGCACCGTTACCGGTGCCTAAGGCTAGGGTTAAGGTCAATGTTACAGTTCATGACCAATCCACCCCTGTCGCAACGGAGACAGAGCAGGCAACGGGTTCAGGAGAACAGGAGAAACAGAAAGACAGTGAAAGACAGGCACAGAGCAGTCAGAAAGGAAGTGTGGTTGTTAATAGTGATGAAACAGTTCAGATGGACATAACTGCAGAGGTTAATACTCTCAAAAGAAAAGGAAAGGATAGTAAGGGCACTCAAGCCAAAAAAGGTTTGAAAGCAGATGTTCTCACCCAGAAGGAGAAACAGACAGAGTGTGTGTCTAAAGACATAGAGGTTGAGGAGGTGGTGGAGGGGGAGGAAGAGGAGGAGGAGGAGGAGGAGGGAGGAGGAGGAGAGGAATGGGGGGATTGTGATGACAGTGATTTGTCTCAATATAGTTTTTCAAGTCAGCCTATGTTTGGTCCACAGTCTGTGAATTCACCAGGGGGAAAACACTATGAAATCAGGCAAATTCAAAGGTTTCTGCAGACAACTAAAAACATGAAGAATGTAGAGGTTGGAGATCATTTTGGGGATGAAAAATTGTTCTTAAAATCTGTCAGATCTCAGATGAAAGACAAGTCAGAGAATGGTTATACCTCTCAAGAAGTGTACAGACTGAAGAAAATGGTTCAGAAACTCAATTCCAAGCTAAATGGAGGCTCAAATGCAAAACAAGACTAGCTGTCTTCTGTGGGTTTTGTTTTTGTTTGTTTTTTTCACATTAGAAGTCATGAGTGATTTCAGGGTTGCCACACTTAATTTAAATGGTGCCAGAGATGTGAAGAAAAGAGCAAGTTTTTTTTAATTGGTAAAATTAAAACATATTAATGTGACTTTAGTCCAGGAAACGCACAGTGACACTTTTAATGAGACTGACTGGAGGATGGAGTGGGAAGGAGAGGTTGTTTTAAGCCACCTTCACAACAACAGTGGTGGAGTGGCACTTCTCTTCTCCAAAGATTTTGTGCCAAAATCCTATGAGGTTGAGGAAATTGTGAAGGGCAGATTAATAGTTGTCAGGGCCAAGTATGAACTTTTTACTATGGTATTCATTAATGTATATGCTCCTAATTTGGGAAATGTTAGAGTTCACTTTTTAAATGAACTCAACAACATTTTAAATCTGTGTGGGCCTGAAGAATATTTATACCTGGCTGGAGATTTTAATTGTACAGAGAATGATCAGGTTGACCGCAATCATGTTGAGCCTCATGGTCCTTCTAAAGCAGCCATGCAGCGGCTGGTGGAAACACACACTTTAACTGATGTTTGGAGAGAAATGCATGACAAGACAAGACAATATACATGGGTCCAGAGCAGAGACAGTCTTTTTTCTATGGCCAGATTGGACAGGTTGTATTGTTTTAAACATCATTTCAGTATTTTTAAAAAGTGTAATATACTGCCTGTTGGGTTTTCAGATCACTCAATGGTACTGTGTAGTGTTTTTATTGCAAATGTAAAGCACAGATCTGCATACTGGCACTTTAACACTGCTCTTTTATTAGATGTGCACTTTAGAGAGAGTTTTATTTTTCTTTGGAGTGGTTATCAATCCAGAAAGAGAGATTTTATTTCCTTGAAACAATGGTGGGATTGTGGAAAGGTGGAAATCAAGCAGTTTTGTCAACAGTACACTTTCAATGTCTCCCGTGACATCACCAGATCCATGAATGATCTGGAGATTGAAATCGTGGAGCTGCAGAATGTAGCATCCACAGGAAATCGAGGCAGTATTGATTACCTCAAATACAAAAAAGCCGTTTTGGCTGACCTGCTGGGCTCTAAGGCGCAGGGGGCGCTGGTCCGGTCCCGGTTCCAGAGCGAGGCCCTAATGGACTCGCCGTCAAAGTTTTTTTTCGGCCTGGAGAAGAAGAAGGGACAGAGCAGATTCATCCATGCTCTGCGCTCTGACGGCGGACAACTGCTCACTGAGGCCAGTGACATCCACCAGAGAGCAGTGGACTTCTATTCCCACCTGTACAACAGTGAATACAATGAGGATGAGGAGGCTTTTGATCTGTTCTGCAGTGGGCTGCCCAAGGTTTCCAAGGGGACCAAAAAAGAGCTGGAGGGTCCTCTGACTACAGAGGAGCTACATGCAGCGCTGCAGAGTATGCAAGGGGGTAAGGCCCCTGGCATAGATGGACTACCACCTGAGTTCTACAAGGCTTTTTGGGACACTCTTAAAGGAGACATTTTGGATGTCTACAACGAATGCTTTAAAGACTATTTTCTGCCTCAGAGCTGCAGGAGGGCAGTATTGACTCTATTGCCAAAGAAGGGTGACCTTCAGGAAATAAAGAACTGGCGGCCGGTCTCTCTATTGTGCACGGAGTATAAGCTGCTGTCCAAAGCCCTGGCCAACAGGCTGAAGAAGGTGTTGGAGCAGGTCGTCCACCGGACCCAGACATACTGCGTGCCCGGCAGGTCCATAGTTGACAATGTGTCACTAATTCGAGACATTTTGGACGTCTCCAGTTCTTTGGGCATAGATGCTGGTCTCATTTCGTTAGACCAGGAGAAGGCGTTTGACCGAACTGAGCACTGTTACCTCTGGAAAGTGTTGCAGAGGTACGGCCTCAGTGATGGTTTTATTGCCAGGATCAAGGTGATGTATGAAGACATTGAAAGTGTATTGAAGTTCAATGGGGGTCCATGTAAACCTTTCAAAGCAACACAGGGAATTAGGCAGGGGTGTGCAATGTCCGGTATGCTCTACTCTTTGTCAATTGAACCTATGTTGCATAATATTCGCTCCAAGATTAATGGTTTAAGCTTTTCTGATTTCAACACTTGTTTTATTTTATCTGCATATGCAGATGATGTGGTTGTCATCATAAAAAACCAAGATGATGTCACAAAGTTAGGAAATATTGTTGAAACTTTTGGTAAAATTTCATCTGCAAAAGTAAACTGGGCCAAAAGTGAGGCCTTGGCAGTTGGGAGTTGGTCTGAAGGTTTACCTAAGCTGCCAGGAGGGTTAATGTGGAGGAGGGGAGGCTTGAAGTACCTGGGGGTTTATTTGGGCGATAAACAGACTGAAGAAAAGAACTGGGAAGGAGTGGTGGAAAAGGTGGAGGGAAAGCTGGCAAAATGGAGGTGGCTATTACCACAAATGTCTTACAGAGGGAGGGTTCTGATCATTAATAATCTAGTGGCATCAACTCTTTGGCACAGGCTGAAATGCATGGAGCCCCCTGCTGGTCTGTTAAATAAACTGCAATCAATAATGATCCATTTCTTTTGGGACAAATTGCATTGGGTTTCACAGAGTGTACTTTACCTGTCAAAAGAGGAGGGGGATCAGGGGCACATGGGGCCCGACTGGATGTGCTGGATGTGCAGGATGGAAGCAGACCTGGGCTCACACAGCGTCTGGTGTCAGCTGGGACAGTAAAACTCAAGCACGTTGTGGATGTAGCAGGTCCAGGATTTTACAACACAGAGGCAGCAGCTTCCTTACTGGGTCTAAGATCAAGGCGGCACACAAGAGACATTTTAAACGAATGGACTAAGAGGCTGAGTAAGGAGGAACTGGATATGCTACAGGACTATTTTAATGGTGTGGCGCATCCTGATGGAGGGGATCCGTTCCCTGAGTTGGGTCTTGAAGTGGACCAAACTGGCTTGGTGGGTTCCTTTTTGAGACCCCAAAATGAGACCACTACAGACTTGTACATGTTGGGGGGGAAAGCATTGTACAAACACTGTGTAAAGGCTTTGAACAAAACACAGCTGAGTGGGAAAACAGACACTGTATGGAGGGAGACCTTACAGATGGAGGATGAGCGCAGACCAGTGTGGAGGGTGTTGTATAAGCCACCTTTGAACAAGAGATCAGGGGATCTACAGTGGAGGATTTTGAAGGGAGCGCTTGGCGTTAAAAGCTTTGTCTCCAGGATAAATCCCTCAGTGTCCACCAAGTGCCCCTTCTGTGAAGAGCCGGAAACTATTTTTCATTGTTTAATGGAATGTTTCAGATT
>NC_136806.1:14606283-14626283 GCF_951216825.1 Electrona antarctica
GAGAGAGAGAGAGAGAGAGAGAGAGAGAGACAGCTTGATGAGTATGAAAAACAAACTCAAAAGTATTCATAGCGAGTAAAAAATTAGCAGATGCATATGAACAAAACTGACACAGTCACAGAGCGGCTCTCAGAAATGCAATTTGAAGATGTCTCGTTGATGAGACTGTGAGCGTGCATGTTTTATAGACTGTGAGCGTGCATGTTTTATAGACTGTGAGCGTGCATGTTTTAACCTATTCTGGGCGGGAACCCCTTTTGGTGTTTTTAAACATTATGTTATAATTTAGCTATTGAAAAATAGCAGATCTACAAGCTCATACGAGCTTGTAGGTCTGCTATTTTTGAAAAATCGTGACAATATTTATTCAGAAAACTGGAGGATTTAGAAGATTTGTTTTAATTTCGAGGTCAGGCCTAAATGGGTTAACAAATTACATTTGACACAAAACAAAAGCAGCATTGCTGCTACGGCGCTTCCATAGAAATGCACCTATAGGGTACTCAATGTAGCTTTCTAAAAACACAGTATAGTAGTATATTATGTTAATTAACAATCCTGCCTCGTGTTAATTTAGATATTTAGCAGACACTCTCATCCAGAGCGACTTTCAAATCCAATAAGCAAGGCCAACGTGTTCATAGAATGCAGAGAGACTTATTGTCAATATGCGTTTTGGGGAGTGGGTAGTGCTGCACGATTCTTGCTCAAAATGTGAATCTCGATTTTTCCTCCAGAGGACTTGAGATCACGATTCTCACATGATTCTCTCTCGTCTGTAGATGCTGAACATGGACAGACCACTTGAACATGATTCTCTGGTCTGTAGTTGCTGAACATGGACAGACCACATGAACATGACTCCATTCTCACATGATCTCTGGTCTGTAGTTGCTGAACCATGGACAGACCACATGAACATGACTCCATTCTCACACTGATTCTCTGGTCTGTAGTTGCTGAACATGGACAGACACAACATGAACATGACTCCATTCTCACATGATTCTCTGGTCTGTAGTTGCTGAACATGGACAGACCACATGAACATGACTCCATTCTCACATGATTCTCTGGTCTGTAGTTGCTGAACATGGACAGACCACATGAACATGACTCCATTCTCACGTGATTCTCTGGTCTGTAGTTGCTGAACATGGACAGACCACATGAACATGACTCCATTCTCACGTGATTCTCTGGTCTGTAGTTGCTGAACATGGACAGACCACATGAACATGACTCCATTCTCACATGATTCTCTGGTCTGTAGTTGCTGAACATGGACAGACCACATGAACATGACTCCATTCTCACATGATTCTCTGGTCTGTAGTTGCTGAACACTGGACAGACCACTATGAACGTGACTCCATTCTCACATGATTCTCTGGTCTGTAGTTGCTGAACATGGAACAGACCACATGAACGTGACTCCAGTTCTCACATGATTCTCTGGTCTGTAGTTGCTGAACATGGACAGACCACATGAACGTGACTCCATTCTCACATGATTCTCTGGTCTGTAGTTGCTGAACATGGACAGACCACATGAACGTGACTCCATTCTCACATGATTCTCTGGTCTGTAGTTGCTGAACATGGACAGACCACATGAACATGACTCCATTCTCACATGATTCTCTGGTCTGTAGTTGCTGAACATGGACAGACCACATGAACATGACTCCATTCTCACATGATTCTCTGGTCTGTAGTTGCTGAACATGGACAGACCACATGAACATGACTCCATTCTCACATGATTCTCTGGACTGTAGTTGCTGAACATGGACAGACCACATGACATGACTCCATTCTCACATGATTCTCTGGTCTGTAGTTGCTGAACATTGGACAGACCACATGAACATGACTCCATTCTCACATGATTCTCTGGTCTGTAGTTGCTGAACATGGACAGACCACATGAACGTGACTCCATTCTCACATGATTCTCTGGTCTGTAGTTGCTGAACATGGACAGACCACATGAACATGACTCCATTCTCACGTGATTCTCTGGTCTGTAGTTGCTGAACATGGACAGACCACATGAACATGACTCCATTCTCACATGATTCTCTGGTCTGTAGTTGCTGAACATGGACAGACCACATGAACATGACTCCATTCTCACATGATTCTCTGGTCTGTAGTTGCTGAACATGGACAGACCACATGAACGTGACTCCATTCTCACATGATTCTCTGGTCTGTAGTTGCTGAACATGGACAGACCCACATGAACGTGACTCCATTCTCACATGATTCTCTGGTCTGTAGTTGCTGAACATGGACAGACCACATGAACATGACTCCATTCTCACATGATTCTCTGGTCTGTAGTTGCTGAACATGGACAGACCACATGAACATGACTCCATTCAAGACGTGGCAGATGAACATGAACGTGGCACATGAACATGACTCCATTCAAGACGTGGCAGAGCCAACTATTGTGGCATTAAACGGACATCAAAGTGCTTGACTTAAAACCTCTCTTAAAGTCTCTCTCGTCGGACAGCCAACCAGTGCTGCAGGATTCTTGCTCAAACTTAGAAATGAGATCGCATAGGTGTCTGAATCTAGATGGTGATCATTTTTCCCATTAATTGCGCAGCACTATAGGAGTGAGACGGTGTTGGTTCACACAAGCACTTCCACGTCTGCCCGGCCCTTCAGTAAATCAGTACAACTCTCAGAGATAAATTAGTCTCCAGCAAGTCTTCCTTCCTTCCTTCCGTCCTTCCTTTCCAGGCAAACACCAACTGATTTAGCTCGGATAAAACACCTTCAACCAGATGGGAGGATACTGCTCGTTAGCGAAGTCAGCTGGTGGCTCGAGTTCGCAAAGGAGAAAGACGCACGTACTGAACACCCAGCCATGACACACTTACACAGACACACACGCAAATGCACACGCACGCAGCGCGGCGCACACACACACACACACACACACACACACACACACACACACACACACACACACACACACACACACACACACACACACACACACACACACACACACACACACACACACACACACACACACACACACACACACACACACACACACACAGAGGATAAATGAAGAGATGCAGGGACACAACTACTGTAGACAGACAGACAGACGGACGGACGGACAGCAGACGGAATACGTTTGCATAAAAGGCCATTCTGAGTGGGGTTTTTTTTTTTGGGATGGTTGCCGTTCGCTGGTTTTAATTTGCCACGGGGACATTTTGTACAAGCTGCTGTCACAGTCTGTGATTGGAGTCCTTTGTTGGGGAGAATGGAGACACGAGTCACATTCCCATGTGTTGAGTGGGGGGTGGTGGGGGGGGGGGGGGTAGGCGAGGGCTTTAGTACTGCAGGTTTTGTTGCTGCTGCTGCTGCTGGCGTAGTGATATGCGACACAAACAATAGTTCCATGTGACAGAGGGGCCAAACAATAGTTCCATGTGACAGAGCGGGCAAACAATAGTTCCATGTGACAGAGGGGTCAAACAATAGTTCCATGTTACAGAGGGGTCAAACAATAGTTCCATGTGACAGAGGGGTCAAACAATAGTTCCATGTGACAGAGGGGTCAAACAATAGTTCCATGTGACAGAGGGGTCAAACAATAGTTCCATGTGACAGAGGGGTCAAACAATAGTTCCATGTGACAGAGGGATCAAACAATAGTTCCATGTGACAGAGGGGTCAAACAATAGTTCCATGTGACAGAGGGATCAAACAATAGTTCCATGTGACAGAGGGATCAAACAATAGTTCCATGTGACAGAGGGGTCAAACAATAGTTCCATGTTACAGAGGGGTCAAACAATAGTTCCATGTGACAGAGGGATCAAACAATAGTTCCATGTTACAGAGGGATCAAACAATAGTTCCATGTGACAGAGGGGTCAAACAATAGTTCCATGTTACAGAGGGGTCAAACAATAGTTCCATGTGACAGAGGGGTCAAACAATAGTTCCATGTTACAGAGGGGTCAAACAATAGTTCCATGTGACAGAGGGGTCAAACAATAGTTCCATGTTACAGAGGGATCAAACAATAGTTCCATGTGACAGAGGGGTCAAACAATAGTTCCATGTTACAGAGGGATCAAACAATAGTTCCATGTGACAGAGGGATCAAACAATAGTTCCATGTGACAGAGGGGTCAAACAATAGTTCCATGTTACAGAGGGATCAAACAATAGTTCCATGTTACAGAGGGATCAAACAATAGTTCCATGTGACAGAGGGGGCAAACAATAGTTCCATGTGACAGAGGGATCAAACAATAGTTCCATGTGACAGAGGGGTCAAACAATAGTTCCATGTGACAGAGGGGTCAAACAATAGTTCCATGTGACAGAGGGGTCAAACAATAGTTCCATGTGACAGAGGGGTCAAACAATAGTTCCATGTGACAGAGGGGGCAAACAATAGTTCCATGTTACAGAGGGATCAAACAATAGTTCCATGTGACAGAGGGGTCAAACAATAGTTCCATGTGACAGAGGGATCAAACAATAGTTCCATGTGACAGAGGGATCAAACAATAGTTCCATGTGACAGAGGGGTCAAACAATAGTTCCATGTGACAGAGGGGTCAAACAATAGTTCCATGTGACAGAGGGATCAAACAATAGTTCCATGTGACAGAGGGATCAAACAATAGTTCCATGTTACAGAGGGGTCAAACAATAGTTCCATGTTACAGAGGGGTCAAACAATAGTTCCATGTGACAGAGGGGTCAAACAATAGTTCCATGTGACAGAGGGGTCAAACAATAGTTCCATGTGACAGAGGGGGCAAACAATAGTTCCATGTGACAGAGGGGTCAAACAATAGTTCCATGTGACAGAGGGATCAAACAATAGTTCCATGTGACAGAGGGATCAAACAATAGTTCCATGTGACAGAGGGGTCAAACAATAGTTCCATGTGACAGAGGGGTCAAACAATAGTTCCATGTGACAGAGGGATCAAACAATAGTTCCATGTGACAGAGGGATCAAACAATAGTTCCATGTTACAGAGGGGTCAAACAATAGTTCCATGTTACAGAGGGGTCAAACAATAGTTCCATGTGACAGAGGGGTCAAACAATAGTTCCATGTGACAGAGGGGTCAAACAATAGTTCCATGTGACAGAGGGGGCAAACAATAGTTCCATGTGACAGAGGGGGCAAACAATAGTTCCATGTGACAGAGGGATCAAACAATAGTTCCATGTGACAGAGGGGGCAAACAATAGTTCCATGTGACAAAGTTTAACGAGAGCTGCGCTATATGGTAAAAAAAAAAATCACACCCGTGTGAACTGAGTAACTGGTTTAATATAGCCTGTCTGACATAATGAAATCATGTCTGACGTAATGAAATCACACCCGGGTGAACAGGGTGAACATAGCAACCATGCTCATTTTTTCTGCACAGACTAACAAAGCCAGTTGTAGGAGTGGTTTACACCACTCAAATCATGTCTGACGTAATGAAATCACACCCGGGTGAACAGGGTGAACATAGCAACCATGCTCATTTTTTCTGCACAGACTAACAAAGCCAGTTGTAGGAGTGGTTTACACCACTCAAAAATATAGGTCAACAATACAAATGACGCTAGTTTTTTGGATTAATTTATTTTTAATGAGTGCACTCACCTTAATGAGTGGTCCCCACTCCCCTTAATGAGTGGTCCCCACTCCCCAGACCCCCACTCCCCAGACCCCCACTCCCCAGACCCCCAACAAATGACCAGAACTACTTAATATTCACCAAAACCAGAGCAGAACTCCCACCAATAGGGACTCAGGCTATATCAATTAATACCTTTGCAACCGCTGTATTAAAGGAATTTCCTACTACAGCTTTAAGTCCAAAAATCTGAACACATGCACACACACGCACGCACACACGCACACACGCACGCACACACGCACACACACACGCACACACACACAGGGGATAGAGGGAGAGAAATACGATCCATAAACATAAATGCAGACTCACACAGACAGAGAACAGCCTGTACAAACACAATACAATGAAATGAGAAACGGGGGAGGGGTGGGTTGGGGGGGTGTATTTATGATCCGTGTCCTGCCGTGGCTCTATGTGGCGCCAAACCCAAGAAGGGAAATTAACAACGTAAATCTGAAATATATATATATTTTTAAATAAAATAAAATAAATGATTAGGCTGCATGGCTTCTATTCTGCTCTACTGTGGAGGAAACATGAAATGAAATGAAATGAAATGAAATCTATATTTACCCAGGGTATCTGGGCTAAGCTCAAGAACTTGTTTCCAGCCAGGCCCTGCTCATAGAACACATTTCATCGTAGTGGTTCAATGCCTTGTTCAAGGGCACTTCAGCGGTGGTAATTTTAACGTGTCAGACGGCTGATTCGAACTAGGAACCTTCCGGTATCAAGACCGCGCCGCTATCCGGCCACCGCTGCCACATCCTCACCAGTCCATGGGAGGTGACTTATGGACAGTGGTGGAAGAAATACTCTTTTAGCACAACATAAAAAATACTGCATGTTGTTACAAGTAAAAGTCACTGACTAATTATTATTACTGGTATACTAAGTATTGGCATCAACATTATATGACTACTTTTATTAGGACAGTCATTGGGGGGTTTTTTTTCATGTCATTTGAAAGCAGTGAATTAATTAGATTTAGTGCATAAGTCTGAAACTATAGAGCTTATAGAACTGAAGTCAAGTTAAAACTCTGAAGGTATAACACCATTTGAATGTCTCTCATTCAGAGATAATACTACGGGACAGATCTATCCCATCATGCATAGCGGCCGGTTGCGGCCCACTGCCCAGTGGGTCCCACTGCCCAGTGGGTCGAACACGGGAATAATATAGTCACACTGCCCAGTGGGTCCCACTGCCCAGTGGGTCCCACTGCCCAGTGGGTCGAACACGGGAATAATATAGTCACACGAGAAAAACAATTCGTCATAAATGACCAAACATGAACTGTCCACACCCCACCTCTGAGACACAGAGCTGAACATGAACTGTCCACAGCCCACCTCTGAGACACAGAGCTGAACATGAACTGTCCACAGCCCTCCTCTGAGACACAGAGCTGAACATGAACTGTCCACAGCCCACCTCTGAGACACAGAGCTGAACATGAACTGTCCACAGCCCTCCTCTGAGACACAGAGCTGAACATGAACTGTCCACAGCCCTCCTCTGAGACACAGAGACAGCTGAACATGAACTGTCCACAGCCCTCCTCTGAGACACATAGCTGAACATGAACTGTCCACAGCCCACCTCTGAGACACAGAGCTGAACATGAACTGTCCACAGCCCACCTCTGAGACACAGAGCTGAACATGAACTGTCCACAGCCCTCCTCTGAGACACAGAGACAGAGGTGATGTCCACAGCCCTCCTCTGAGACACAGAGACAGAGGTGATGTCCACAGACCTCCTCTGAGACACAGAGACAGAGCTGATGTCCACAACCCTCCTCTGAGACACAGAGACAGAGCTGATGTCCACAGCCCTCCTCTGAGACACAGAGCTGAACATGAACTGTCCACAGCCCTCCTCTGAGACACAGAGCTGAACATGAACTGTCCACAGCCCTCCTCTGAGACACAGAGCTGAACATGAACTGTCCACAGCCCTCCTCTGAGACACAGAGCTGAACATGAACTGTCCACAGCCCTCCTCTGAGACACAGAGCTGAACATGAACTGTCCACAGCCCTCCTCTGAGACACAGAGCTGAACATGAACTGTCCACAGCCCTCCTCTGAGACACAGAGCTGAACATGAACTGTCCACAGCCCTCCTCTGAGACACAGAGCTGAACAAGAACTGTCCACAGCCCTCCTCTGAGACACAGAGCTGAACATGAACTGTCCACAGCCCTCCTCTGAGACACAGAGCTGAACATGAACTGTCCACAGCCCTCCTCTGAGACACAGAGCTGAACATGAACTGTCCACAGCCCTCCTCTGAGACACAGAGCTGAACATGAACTGTCCACAGCCCTCCTCTGAGACACAGAGCTGAACATGAACTGTCCACAGCCCACCTCTGAGACACAGAGCTGAACATGAACTGTCCACAGCCCACCTCTGAGACACAGAGCTGAACATTAACTGTCCACAGCCCTCCTCTGAGACACAGAGCTGACCATGAACTGTCCACAGCCCACCTCTGAGACACAGAGCTGAACATGAACTGTCCACAGCCCACCTCTGAGACACAGAGCTGAACATGAACTGTCCACAGCCCTCCTCTGAGACACAGAGCTGAACATGAACTGTCCACAGCCCTCCTCTGAGAAACAGAGCTGAACATGAACTGTCCACAGCCCTCCTCTGAGAAACAGAGCTGAACATGAACTGTCCACAGCCCACCTCTGAGACACAGAGCTGAACATGCACTGTCCACAGCCCTCCTCTGAGACACAGAGCTGAACATGAACTGTCCACAGCCCACCTCTGAGACACAGAGCTGAACATGAACTGTCCACAGCCCACCTCTGAGACACAGAGCTGAACATGAACTGTCCACAGCCCTCCTCTGAGACACAGAGCTGAACATGAACTGTCCACAGCCCTCCTCTGAGACACAGGGACAGAGCTGATGTCCACAGCCCTCCTCTAAGACACAGAGACAGAGGTGATGTCCACAGCCCTCCTCTGAGACACAGAGACAGAGGTGATGTCCACAGCCCACCTCTGAGACACAGAGCTGAACATGAACTGTCCACAGCCCTCCTCTGAGACACAGAGCTGAACATGAACTGTCCACAGCCCTCCTCTGAGAAACAGAGCTGAACATGAACTGTCCACAGCCCACCTCTGAGACACAGAGCTGAACATGAACTGTCCACAGCCCTCCTCTGAGACACAGAGCTGAACATGAACTGTCCACAGCCCACCTCTGAGACACAGAGCTGAACATGAACTGTCCACAGCAATCCTCTGAGACACAGAGCTGAACATGAACTGTCCACAGCCCTCCTCTGAGAAACAGAGCTGAACATGAACTGTCCACAGCCCACCTCTGAGACACAGAGCTGAACATGAACTGTCCACAGCCCACCTCTGAGACACAGAGCTGAACATGAACTGTCCACAGCCCACCTCTGAGACACAGAGCTGAACATGAACTGTCCACAGCCCACCTCTGAGACACAGAGACAGAGCTGATGTCCACAGCCCTCCTCTGAGACACAGAGCTGAACATGAACTGTCCACAGCCCTCCTCTGAGACAGAGCTGAACATGAACTGTCCACATCCCACCTCTGAGACACAGAGCTGAACATGAACTGTCCACAGCCCACCTCTGAGACACAGAGCTGAACATGAACTGTCCACAGCCTACCTCTGAGACACAGAGACAGAGCTGATGTCCACAGCCCTCCTCTGAGACACAGAGCTGAACATGAACTGTCCACAGCCCACCTCTGAGACACAGAGCTGAACATGAACTGTCCACAGCCCACCTCTGAGACACAGAGCTGAACATGAACTGTCCACAGCCCTCCTCTGAGACACAGAGCTGAACATGAACTGTCCACAGCCCACCTCTGAGACACAGAGCTGAACATGAACTGTCCACAGCCCACCTCTGAGACACAGAGCTGAACATGAACTGTCCACAGCCCACCTCTGAGACACAGAGCTGAACATGAACTGTCCACAGCCCTCCTCTGAGACACAGAGCTGAACATGAACTGTCCACAGCCCTCCTCTGAGACACAGAGCTGAACATGAACTGTCCACAGCCCACCTCTGAGACACAGAGCTGAACATGAACTGTCCACAGCCCTCCTCTGAGACACAGGGACAGAGCTGATGTCCACAGCCCTCCTCTGAGACACAGAGACAGAGGTGATGTCCACAGCCCTCCTCTGAGACACAGAGACAGAGGTGATGTCCACAGCCCACCTCTGAGACACAGAGCTGAACATGAACTGTCCACAGCCCTCCTCTGAGACACAGAGCTGAACATGAACTGTCCACAGCCCTCCTCTGAGAAACAGAGCTGAACATGAACTGTCCACAGCCCACCTCTGAGACACAGAGCTGAACATGAACTGTCCACAGCCCTCCTCTGAGACAAAGAGCTGAACATGAACTGTCCACAGCCCACCTCTGAGACACAGAGCTGAACATGAACTGTCCACAGCAATCCTCTGAGACACAGAGCTGAACATGAACTGTCCACAGCCCTCTGAGAAACAGAGCTGAACATGAACTGTCCACAGCCCACCTCTGAGACACAGAGCTGAACATGAACTGTCCACAGCCCACCTCTGAGACACAGAGACAGAGCTGATGTCCACAGCCCTCCTCTGAGACACAGAGCTGAACATGAACTGTCCACAGCCCTCCTCTGAGACACAGAGACAGAGCTGATGTCCACAGCCCTCCTCTGAGACACAGAGCTGAACATGAACTGTCCACAGCCCTCCTCTGAGACACAGAGCTGAACATGAACTGTCCACAGCCCTCCTCTGAGACACAGAGCTGAACATGAACTGTCCACAGCCCTCCTCTGAGACACAGAGCTGAACATGAACTGTCCACAGCCCTCCTCTGAGACACAGAGCTGAACATGAACTGTCCACAGCCCTCCTCTGAGACACAGAGCTGAACATGAACTGTCCACAGCCCTCCTCTGAGACACAGAGCTGAATATGAACTGTCCACAGCCCACCTCTGAGACACAGAGCTGAACATGAACTGTCCACAGCCCTCCTCTGAGACACAGAGCTGAACATGAACTGTCCACAGCCCTCCTCTGAGACACAGAGCTGAACATGAACTGTCCACAGCCCTCCTCTGAGACACAGAGCTGAACATGAACTGTCCACAGCCCTCCTCTGAGACAGAGCTGAACATGAACTGTCCACAGCCCTCCTCTGAGACACAGAGCTGAACATGAACTGTCCACAGCCCTCCTCTGAGACACAGAGCTGAACATGAACTGTCCACAGCCCACCTCTGAGACACAGAGCTGAACATGAACTGTCCACAGCCCACCTCTGAGACACAGAGCTGAACATTAACTGTCCACAGCCCTCCTCTGAGACACAGAGCTGACCATGAACTGTCCACAGCCCACCGCTGAGACAGAGCTGAACATGAACTGTCCACAGCCCACCTCTGAGACACAGAGCTGAACATGAACTGTCCACAGCCCTCCTCTGAGACACAGAGCTGAACATGAACTGTCCACAGCCCTCCTCTGAGACACAGGGACAGAGCTGATGTCCACAGCCCTCCTCTGAGACAGAGACAGAGGTGATGTCCACAGCCCTTCTCTGAGACACAGAGACAGAGGTGATGTCCACAGCCCACCTCTGAGACACAGAGCTGAACATGAACTGTCCACAGCCCTCCTCTGAGACACAGAGTTTGAACATGAACTGTCCACAGCCCTCCTCTGAGAAACAGAGCTGAACATGAACTGTCCACAGCCCACCTCTGAGACACAGAGCTGAACATGAACTGTCCACAGCCCTCCTTAGAGACAAAGAGCTGAACATGAACTGTCCACAGCCCACCTCTGAGACACAGAGCTGAACATGAACTGTCCACAGCAATCCTCTGAGACACAGAGCTGAACATGAACTGTCCACAGCCCTCCTCTGAGAAACAGAGCTGAACATGAACTGTCCACAGCCCACCTCTGAGACACAGAGCTGAACATGAACTGTCCACACCTCACCTCTGAGACACAGAGCTGAACATGAACTGTCCACAGCCCTCCTCTGAGACACAGAGACAGAGCTGATGTCCACAGCCCTCCTCTGAGACACAGAGCTGAACATGAACTGTCCACAGCCCTCCTCTGAGACACAGAGCTGAACATGAACTGTCCACAGCCCTCCTCTGAGACACAGAGCTGAACATGAACTGTCCACATCCCACCTCTGAGACACAGAGCTGAACATGAACTGTCCACAGCCCACCTCTGAGACACAGAGCTGAACATGAACTGTCCACAGCCCATCTCTGAGACACAGAGACAGAGCTGATGTCCACAGCCCTCCTCTGAGACACAGAGCTGAACATGAACTGTCCACAGCCCTCCTCTGAGACACAGAGCTGAACATGAACTGTCCACAGCCCTCCTCTGAGACACAGAGCTGAACATGAACTGTCCACATCCCACCTCTGAGACACAGAGCTGAACATGAACTGTCCACAGCCCACCTCTGAGACACAGAGCTGAACATGAACTGTCCACATCCCACCTCTGAGACACAGAGCTGAACATGAACTGTCCACAGCCCACCTCTGAGACACAGAGCTGAACATGAACTGTCCACAGCCCACCTCTGAGACACAGAGCTGAACATTAACTGTCCACAGCCCTCCTCTGAGACACAGAGCTGACCATGAACTGTCCACAGCCCACTGCTGAGACAGAGCTGAACATGAACTGTCCACAGCCCACCTCTGAGACACAGAGCTGAACATGAACTGTCCACAGCCCTCCTCTGAGACACAGAGCTGAACATGAACTGTCCACAGCCCTCCTCTGAGACACAGGGACAGAGCTGATGTCCACAGCCCTCCTCTGAGACACAGAGACAGAGGTGATGTCCACAGCCCTTCTCTGAGACACAGAGACAGAGGTGATGTCCACAGCCCACCTCTGAGACACAGAGCTGAACATGAACTGTCCACAGCAATCCTCTGAGACACAGAGCTGAACATGAACTGTCCACAGCCCTCCTCTGAGAAACAGAGCTGAACATGAACTGTCCACAGCCCACCTCTGAGACACAGAGCTGAACATGAACTGTCCACACCTCACCTCTGAGACACAGAGCTGAACATGAACTGTCCACAGCCCATCTCTGAGACACAGAGACAGAGCTGATGTCCACAGCCCTCCTCTGAGACACAGAGCTGAACATGAACTGTCCACAGCCCTCCTCTGAGACACAGAGCTGAACATGAACTGTCCACAGCCCTCCTCTGAGACACAGAGCTGAACATGAACTGTCCACATCCCACCTCTGAGACACAGAGCTGAACATGAACTGTCCACAGCCCTCCTCTGAGACACAGAGCTGAACATGAACTGTCCACATCCCACCTCTGAGACACAGAGCTGAACATGAACTGTCCACAGCCCACCTCTGAGACACAGAGACAGAGCTGATGTCCACAGCCCTCCTCTGAGACACAGAGCTGAACATGAACTGTCCACAGCCCTCCTCTGAGACAGAGCTGAACATGAACTGTCCACATCCCACCTCTGAGACACAGAGCTGAACATGAACTGTCCACAGCCCACCTCTGAGACACAGAGCTGAACATGAACTGTCCACAGCCTACCTCTGAGACACAGAGACAGAGATGATGTCCACAGCCCTCCTCTGAGACACAGAGCTGAACATGAACTGTCCACAGCCCACCTCTGAGACACAGAGCTGAACATGAACTGTCCACAGCCCACCTCTGAGACACAGAGCTGAACATGAACTGTCCACAGCCCTCCTCTGAGACACAGAGCTGAACATGAACTGTCCACAGCCCACCTCTGAGACACAGAGCTGAACATGAACTGTCCACAGCCCACCTCTGAGACACAGAGCTGAACATGAACTGTCCACAGCCCACCTCTGAGACACAGAGCTGAACATGAACTGTCCACAGCCCTCCTCTGAGACACAGAGCTGAACATGAACTGTCCACAGCCCTCCTCTGAGACACAGAGCTGAACATGAACTGTCCACAGCCCACCTCTGAGACACAGAGCTGAACATGAACTGTCCACAGCCCTCCTCTGAGACACAGGGACAGAGCTGATGTCCACAGCCCTCCTCTGAGACACAGAGACAGAGGTGATGTCCACAGCCCTCCTCTGAGACACAGAGACAGAGGTGATGTCCACAGCCCACCTCTGAGACACAGAGCTGAACATGAACTGTCCACAGCCCTCCTCTGAGACACAGAGCTGAACATGAACTGTCCACAGCCCTCCTCTGAGAAACAGAGCTGAACATGAACTGTCCACAGCCCACCTCTGAGACACAGAGCTGAACATGAACTGTCCACAGCCCTCCTCTGAGACAAAGAGCTGAACATGAACTGTCCACAGCCCACCTCTGAGACACAGAGCTGAACATGAACTGTCCACAGCAATCCTCTGAGACACAGAGCTGAACATGAACTGTCCACAGCCCTCCTCTGAGAAACAGAGCTGAACATGAACTGTCCACAGCCCACCTCTGAGACACAGAGCTGAACATGAACTGTCCACAGCCCACCTCTGAGACACAGAGACAGAGCTGATGTCCACAGCCCTCCTCTGAGACACAGAGCTGAACATGAACTGTCCACAGCCCTCCTCTGAGACACAGAGACAGAGCTGATGTCCACAGCCCTCCTCTGAGACACAGAGCTGAACATGAACTGTCCACAGCCCTCCTCTGAGACACAGAGCTGAACATGAACTGTCCACAGCCCTCCTCTGAGACACAGAGCTGAACATGAACTGTCCACAGCCCTCCTCTGAGACACAGAGCTGAACATGAACTGTCCACAGCCCTCCTCTGAGACACAGAGCTGAACATGAACTGTCCACAGCCCACCTCTGAGACACAGAGCTGAACATTAACTGTCCACAGCCCACCTCTGAGACACAGAGCTGAACATTAACTGTCCACAGCCCTCCTCTGAGACACAGAGCTGACCATGAACTGTCCACAGCCCACCTCTGAGACACAGAGCTGAACATGAACTGTCCACATCCCACCTCTGAGACACAGAGCTGAACATGAACTGTCCACAGCCCACCTCTGAGACACAGAGCTGAACATGAACTGTCCACAGCCCACCTCTGAGACACAGAGCTGAACATTAACTGTCCACAGCCCTCCTCTGAGACACAGAGCTGAACATGAACTGTCCACAGCCCTCCTCTGAGACACAGAGCTGAACATGAACTGTCCACATCCCACCTCTGAGACACAGAGCTGAACATGAACTGTCCACAGCCCACCTCTGAGACACAGAGCTGAACATGAACTGTCCACATCCCACCTCTGAGACACAGAGCTGAACATGAACTGTCCACAGCCCACCTCTGAGACACAGAGCTGAACATGAACTGTCCACAGCCCACCTCTGAGACACAGAGCTGAACATTAACTGTCCACAGCCCTCCTCTGAGACACAGAGCTGACCATGAACTGTCCACAGCCCACTGCTGAGACAGAGCTGAACATGAACTGTCCACAGCCCACCTCTGAGACACAGAGCTGAACATGAACTGTCCACAGCCCTCCTCTGAGACACAGAGCTGAACATGAACTGTCCACAGCCCTCCTCTGAGACACAGGGACAGAGCTGATGTCCACAGCCCTCCTCTGAGACACAGAGACAGAGGTGATGTCCACAGCCCTTCTCTGAGACACAGAGACAGAGGTGATGTCCACAGCCCACCTCTGAGACACAGAGCTGAACATGAACTGTCCACAGCCCTCCTCTGAGACACAGAGCTGAACATGAACTGTCCACAGCCCTCCTCTGAGAAACAGAGCTGAACATGAACTGTCCACAGCCCACCTCTGAGACACAGAGCTGAACATGAACTGTCCACAGCCCTCCTCTGAGACAAAGAGCTGAACATGAACTGTCCACAGCCCACCTCTGAGACACAGAGCTGAACATGAACTGTCCACAGCAATCCTCTGAGACACAGAGCTGAACATGAACTGTCCACAGCCCTCCTCTGAGAAACAGAGCTGAACATGAACTGTCCACAGCCCACCTCTGAGACACAGAGCTGAACATGAACTGTCCACACCTCACCTCTGAGACACAGAGCTGAACATGAACTGTCCACAGCCCATCTCTGAGACACAGAGACAGAGCTGATGTCCACAGCCCTCCTCTGAGACACAGAGCTGAACATGAACTGTCCACAGCCCTCCTCTGAGACACAGAGCTGAACATGAACTGTCCACAGCCCTCCTCTGAGACACAGAGCTGAACATGAACTGTCCACATCCCACCTCTGAGACACAGAGCTGAACATGAACTGTCCACAGCCCACCTCTGAGACACAGAGCTGAACATGAACTGTCCACAGCCTACCTCTGAGACACAGAGACAGAGCTGATGTCCACAGCCCTCCTCTGAGACACAGAGCTGAACATGAACTGTCCACAGCCCACCTCTGAGACACAGAGCTGAACATGAACTGTCCACAGCCCACCTCTGAGACACAGAGCTGAACATGAACTGTCCACAGCCCTCCTCTGAGACACAGAGCTGAACATGAACTGTCCACAGCCCACCTCTGAGACACAGAGCTGAACATGAACTGTCCACAGCCCACCTCTGAGACACAGAGCTGAACATGAACTGTCCACAGCCCTCCTCTGAGACACAGAGCTGAACATGAACTGTCCACAGCCCTCCTCTGAGACACAGAGCTGAACATGAACTGTCCACAGCCCACCTCTGAGACACAGAGCTGAACATGAACTGTCCACAGCCCACCTCTGAGACACAGAGCTGAACATTAACTGTCCACAGCCCTCCTCTGAGACACAGAGCTGAACATGAACTGTCCACAGCCCTCCTCTGAGACACAGAGCTGAACATGAACTGTCCACATCCCACCTCTGAGACACAGAGCTGAACATGAACTGTCCACAGCCCACCTCTGAGACACAGAGCTGAACATGAACTGTCCACATCCCACCTCTGAGACACAGAGCTGAACATGAACTGTCCACAGCCCACCTCTGAGACACAGAGCTGAACATGAACTGTCCACAGCCCACCTCTGAGACACAGAGCTGAACATTAACTGTCCACAGCCCTCCTCTGAGACACAGAGCTGACCATGAACTGTCCACAGCCCACTGCTGAGACAGAGCTGAACATGAACTGTCCACAGCCCACCTCTGAGACACAGAGCTGAACATGAACTGTCCACAGCCCTCCTCTGAGACACAGAGCTGAACATGAACTGTCCACAGCCCTCCTCTGAGACACAGGGACAGAGCTGATGTCCACAGCCCTCCTCTGAGACACAGAGACAGAGGTGATGTCCACAGCCCTTCTCTGAGACACAGAGACAGAGGTGATGTCCACAGCCCACCTCTGAGACACAGAGCTGAACATGAACTGTCCACAGCCCTCCTCTGAGACACAGAGCTGAACATGAACTGTCCACAGCCCTCCTCTGAGAAACAGAGCTGAACATGAACTGTCCACAGCCCACCTCTGAGACACAGAGCTGAACATGAACTGTCCACAGCCCTCCTCTGAGACAAAGAGCTGAACATGAACTGTCCACAGCCCACCTCTGAGACACAGAGCTGAACATGAACTGTCCACAGCAATCCTCTGAGACACAGAGCTGAACATGAACTGTCCACAGCCCTCCTCTGAGAAACAGAGCTGAACATGAACTGTCCACAGCCCACCTCTGAGACACAGAGCTGAACATGAACTGTCCACACCTCACCTCTGAGACACAGAGCTGAACATGAACTGTCCACAGCCCATCTCTGAGACACAGAGACAGAGCTGATGTCCACAGCCCTCCTCTGAGACACAGAGCTGAACATGAACTGTCCACAGCCCTCCTCTGAGACACAGAGCTGAACATGAACTGTCCACAGCCCTCCTCTGAGACACAGAGCTGAACATGAACTGTCCACATCCCACCTCTGAGACACAGAGCTGAACATGAACTGTCCACAGCCCACCTCTGAGACACAGAGCTGAACATGAACTGTCCACAGCCTACCTCTGAGACACAGAGACAGAGCTGATGTCCACAGCCCTCCTCTGAGACACAGAGCTGAACATGAACTGTCCACAGCCCACCTCTGAGACACAGAGCTGAACATGAACTGTCCACAGCCCACCTCTGAGACACAGAGCTGAACATGAACTGTCCACAGCCCTCCTCTGAGACACAGAGCTGAACATGAACTGTCCACAGCCCACCTCTGAGACACAGAGCTGAACATGAACTGTCCACAGCCCACCTCTGAGACACAGAGCTGAACATGAACTGTCCACAGCCCTCCTCTGAGACACAGAGCTGAACATGAACTGTCCACAGCCCTCCTCTGAGACACAGAGACAGAGCTGATGTCCACAGCCCTCCTCTGAGACACAGAGACAGAGCTGATGTCCACAGCCCCCCTAGAAGTGTTCATGGAGGTATAGAAATTCCGCAATTTGGGCCACGAAATGTTGCTGCCCAAATCAGGAAAATTGCAAAAGTAGAGCGTTCTTCCGGGTGCTTCAAACGCCAGTGAGCAACTTCCATTGAATCATTGAATGAATGAATGAATGAATGAATGAATGAATAGCTGGGGGTGGGGCAGTCCGCTCTCTAGTTTATATATAACTCTATGGAGAGTACACAGAAACGGTGCCATCTTATAATTAGCATCAGTGAGGACTGTGAGAACCGAACACACATTCGGGGCGCGCCCCGCAATCCGTCTCGGCTTCCTACTTGCTGAAACGTCGGAGTCGGCCTACGATTAGTCTCGCGTCGCCATACTGTTGCCTCTCACACATTTAAAATGCTTCCGTCATACTGTCTGGACTCTGGAGCACGGAAGGTCGGATCATGAGTAAAATATAAAGCGGTGTAAAGTCTTCACAGTCGTGCAAATGTAACCTAATATAAATACAAATTATCTGCTGCAGAAATTGAAATAAAATATAGGCTCTAAAGGTGGTTGCACACCGGCCGCGTTTTTCGGAAAAAACGATGGAGAAACGCTGCTAAAAATCCGAATTCGCATCCGATTCGCGCCCGGTGTGTGGAGACCTTTAAGATGTTTTAAAATATATTTTTGTGAACGGAAATGACAAAAAGATTGCTCGGATTAAAGGAGGTTTAGTTCCAGACTCTACATAGCATTCAGAGATTGTGGAATAGTTGTCTGCATGGCTACGCGAGACGATAAAACGGTGGCAGGAGGTTTTGTCACACGACGGGTGTGTGTCACGCACCAAAAATAGCTGGACGCGATGCGTTATAAATAGGCATGTAGCGATATATCGTATATCGATATATATCGATATTAATCCCGACGATATGAATCGATTAATTGAAATTTAGTGTGTGATGAAATGAAAATGAAATGAAATGTGAGCTTTAGTCATATTCCATCATATTCAAGTGCTTTTGGAGAGAGATGATAGTCACGTTCAGTAGTAGAGCACTGTAGAGGGGAGCTGTGTGTGTCTGTGTCTGTGCCCAGGTGATGATGGTCGTTGATGCTCATCAAGGAAGGCAATTATGTTTCTGCACTGTCAAAAGTAATGCTACTTTTTTGCAATGTAGTTAAATAAAAAATCTCAGGGGGGAAGATAAATTATATAAAATAAAATGGTAATTTTCTTTAATTTTGTTTTAATATCGTGAAAAATCTTATCATGAACCTCATATCGTGATACGAATCGTATCGTGAGTTGAGTGAATCATTACATGCCTAGTTACAAATAATACGATGGCCTTTAGCGCACCACGACAGGCGAATCCTGATGAATATTTTCAGAGAAAGAGAGAGAGATTTACATCCAAAGGGTCCTCATTAGTCTTTAGTGGCATCGATTGCAGCCTCAGTGTTAAGTTGTCAACATGAGCGTAGGGGTGGATCTGCCATCCATCCCTGGCGTTGTTGCCTTTAACATGAGCGTAGGGGTGGATCTGCCATCCATCCCTGGCGTTGTTGCCTTTAACATGAGCGTAGGGGTGGATCTGCCATCCATCCCTGGCGTTGTTGCCTTTGTTTCTTTATGGCTCCGCTGAGTTTAGAGGCCTTTTGTCTCGGCACGCACTGTTTTCACAAGAGGAAGATGTTAGCTTTTCTTAACCCATTTTGACCTGAGATCAGATTCTAAAAATGTCTGTTTGAAAATTACAGTTTTCTGAAAAAGCTATGTTTCTATGTCAGTCAAAAATAGCAGACCTTACAAGCTCGTAGCG
>NC_136806.1:14631283-14668783 GCF_951216825.1 Electrona antarctica
ACCCATTGGGGAGGAGCGAGGCCTGCTCCCACAGAGCATCAACCCACTGGGGAGGAGCGAGGCCTGCTCCCACAGAGCATCAACCCACTGGGGAGGAGCGAGGCCTGCTCCCACAGAGCATCAACCCACTGGAGAGGAGCGAAGCCTGCTCCCACAGAGCATCAACCCACTGGGGAGGAGCGAGGCCTGCTCCCACAGAGCATCAACCCACTGGGGAGGAGCGAGGCCTGCTCCCACAGAGCATCAACCCACTGGGGAGGAGCGAGGCCTGCTCCCACAGAGCATCAACCCACTGGGGAGGAGCGAGGCCTGCTCCCACAGAGCATCAACCCACTGGGGAGGAGCGAGGCCTGCTCCCACAGAGCATCAACCCACTGGGGAGGAGCGAGGCCTGCTCCCACAGAGCATCAACCCACTGGGGAGGAGCGAGGCCTGCTCCCACAGAGCATCAACCCACTGGGGAGGAGCGAGGCCTGCTCCCACAGAGCATCAACCCACTGGGGAGGAGCGAGGCCTGCTCCCACAGAGCATCAACCCACTGGGGAGGAGCGAGGCCTGCTCCCACAGAGCATCAACCCACTGGAGAGGAGCGAGGCCTGCTCCCACAGAGCATCAACCCACTGGGGAGGAGCGAGGCCTGCTCCCACAGAGCATCAACCCACTGGGGAGGAGCGAGGCCTGCTCCCACAGAGCATCAACCCACTGGGGAGGAGCGAGGCCTCCTCCCACAGAGCATCAACCCACTGGGGAGGAGCGAGGCCTGCTCCCACAGAGCATCAACCCACTGGGGAGGAGCGAGGCCTGCTCCCACAGAGCATCAACCCACTGGGGAGGAGCGAGGCCTGCTCCCACAGAGCATCAACCCACTGGGGAGGAGCGAGGCCTGCTCCCACAGAGCATCAACCCACTGGAGAGGAGCGAGGCCTGCTCCCACAGAGCATCAACCCACTGGAGAGGAGCGAGGCCTGCTCCCACAGAGCATCAACCCACTGGGGAGGAGCGAGGCCTGCTCCCACAGAGCATCAACCCACTGGGGAGGAGCGAGGCCTGCTCCCACAGAGCATCAACCCACTGGGGAGGAGCGAGGCCTGCTCCCACAGAGCATCAACCCACTGGGGAGGAGCGAGGCCTGCTCCCACAGAGCATCAACCCACTGGAGAGGAGCGAGGCCTGCTCCCACAGAGCATCAACCCACTGGGGAGGAGCGAGGCCTGCTCCCACAGAGCATCAACCCACTGGAGAGGAGCGAGGCCTGCTCCCACAGAGCATCAACCCACTGGGGAGGAGCGAGGCCTGCTCCCACAGAGCATCAACCCACTGGGGAGGAGCGAGGCCTGCTCCCACAGAGCATCAACCCACTGCTCTACACACTTATAGGCAGTGGTGGGAAAAGTACTCACATTATTCACTTAAATGAAAGTATCAAGAAGATTTATATACTCTGTTACGAGTAAAAGTCCGGAATTCAAAATGTTCTCGAGTTAGTTACCAAAAGTAAGAAAGTATTTCACAAGTTCTCAAATGTATAAAATGTGTGGAAGAACATAGAAAATGGCAGATCTACAAGCTCACATTGCTAATTTCAAATGACAAAATGTATATATAGGGCTGAAGTGGGTAATCTAAAGTAACTATTAGTATTAACTAAAGTTTTCAAATAATTGTAGTGGAGTTTAACACTAGCATGCCTGATTTAAAATCTCTACTAGTAAGACGGCTAACGGTCGGGCTGACCGTGTTTTTCATGTGATTTGATTGGCCATTATCTCCCCCACTCGTCTAATGTTCTTCACACCTCCCTGCACCCGTTGACGGCTTGCCAGTGTCTTCTAAATGTTACATTCCAACTAATTCAAGGCAGCAGTTTCAACTCAAGTTATTTTTTCTTTTTCATTTCAGTTTACCAAACTATAATTATAGTGACGATGTGAGCGCTATATATTCAATATAGCGCTCACATCGTCACTATAATTAATTACCCTTGCGCAGCAAACACTGTCCGACTTTGTATTGAGACAATAAAATAGGCTAACACACGTTATTGTAACAGCCAGAGCCAGACACACACAGAGAAATACGACATTAGCGTTATATATTGTCATTTTTATATAGGAGGGGAAACATTATAGGGAGGGAGGTCTATCGCGTTGGAATGATTCATGTCATTTTTACACTGTTCGTTTAGCGTGCCCTCCGAAAAATAAAGTCACAAACAATGTCTGTTTATTTCTCCCGAAAAAGTTTTTTTGTGAAGGCGAAGCCTTGCCTAGCCTTACAGACCCGCTGCCTATGATCGATGTAATTTATATATATTTGATTGATTGTGCCAGCAGAGAGGTCCGTAGCAGAATTTTTATAGCAGCACGGTTTATATATACATACACCATAGGATAGACCAAGTCATGTGACGCATCGCCGCCACAAATAGTGCTACAGCGTTATCTAAAATGCACTTCCGCATACCTCACCGGCAGTTACTTGGATCCATGAACATATTCTCTCCCTCTCTGCGAGAGAGGGAGAGAGAAAAGAAAAGAGAGACGTGATGCATGAAAATCAGTTCCACAGTTCCACTGGTAGCGTGCAGAAAAGTTTACAGACAAAGAAGGACGGTCAGAACTGTTATCTTTTCACTGACAAAACATTTAGAAGTTCGGGACGTCTATCGGGTTGGACTGATTTCAAACACTGTCATTTTTATTTGGAATCGCGCATCGGCAAGCATTCTCGCTCCAAGGAAAGGAAATGTCGGTCGGGTCAAACAGACCATGCTATAAACTTTATTATTAAAGGACCACTTCACCACTTTTCAACCTATCTTCATATAATAGGTCCTCACTAATAATCATGAAAAAATGGCGCGATTTTTTTCTACTCAGTCTGTGTCTCATAGGAGGGCTGTGGGCAGTTTAGAAACCGTCTTCCAGTGACATCATCATTAGGCAGATTTTTTGTAAACAAGATTTCTTTACAAAAATATTTAGATTTTCATTATCGTGAGAACGATGGGTTCCATTTACGCATTGCAACTTTTCAGGACTAGAAAGCCTGCAGTTTCTATTAGCTTGTATTCCCCATCGATGATGTCACTGGAGGACGGTTTCTGAACTGCCCACATAGCAGTCCTATGAGACACAGACCAAGTAGAAAAGAATTGCACCATTTTTTCATGATTATTAGTGAGGCCCTATTATATGAAGATAGGTTGAAAAGTGGTGAAGTGGTCCTTTAAGTATAATATTTGCTACAGTGGAGTAGAAGTAAAAGTAGTGAAAATTGGAAATATTCCGGTAAAGTTAAAAAAAAAATTACTTTCCACCAGTGTGGTTAGGTGACGACAGGACGTGCCCCACACGTGTCACACACGTCACACACACACACACACACACACACACACACACACACACACACACACACACACACACACACACACACACACACACACACACACACACACACACACACACACACACACACACACACACAGCGAGCCAAGAGGGTCAATGACATGCAAATGAGCCCAAATTAGCTCAGTGAAAATGCTAAATAATACATTAAGGGAAATGCGCTGCTTTGACAAAACTTTGCTCTGCTCGCATGAGCGCCTCAAATTTTGCCAGGTCAACCGTAAACGCTGTACCTGCGAACCACTTTAAAGAGATCGTGACATAAATTAACTGGCTTATGGCCAGCCTAATGAACAGTGGATTGTTCCTTCTACCTGCACTATTTATATGTTTAATTCAGCCTAATGAACAGTGGATTGTTCCTTCTACCTGCACTATTTATATGTTTAATTCAGCCTAATGAACAGTGGATTGTTCCTTCTACCTGCACTATTTATATGTTTAATTCAGCCTAATGAACAGTGGATTGTTCCTTCTACCTGCACTATTTATATGTTTAATTCAGCCTAATGAACAGTGGATTGTTCCTTCTACCTGCACTATTCATATGTTTAATTCAGCCTAATGAACAGTGGATTGTTCCTTCTACCTGCACTATTCATATGTTTAATTCAGCCTAATGAACAGTGGATTGTTCCTTCTACCTGCACTATTCATATGTTTAATTCAGCCTAATGAACAGTGGATTGTTCCTTCTACCTGCACTATTCATATGTTTAATTCTAATGAACAGTGGATTGTTCCTTCTACCTGCACTATTCATATGTTTAATTCAGCCTAATGAACAGTGGACTGTTCCTTCTACCTGCACTATTCATATGTTTAATTCTAATGAACAGTGGATTGTTCCTTCTACCTGCACTATTCATATGTTTAATTCTAATGAACAGTGGATTGTTCCTTCTACCTGCACTATTCATATGTTTAATTCAGCCTAATGAACAGTGGATTGTTCCTTCTACCTGCACTATTCATATGTTTAATTCAGCCTAATGAACAGTGGATTGTTCCTTCTACCTGCACTATTCATATGTTTAATTCAGCCTAATGAACAGTGGATTGTTCCTTCTACCTGCACTATTCATATGTTTAATTCAGCCTAATGAACAGTGGATTGTTCCTTCTACCTGCACTATTCATATGTTTAATTCTAATGAACAGTGGATTGTTCCTTCTACCTGCACTATTCATATGTTTAATTCAGCCTAATGAACAGTGGACTGTTCCTTCTACCTGCACTATTCATATGTTTAATTCAGCCTAATGAACAGTGGATTGTTCCTTCTACCTGCACTATTTATATGTTTAATTCAGCCTAATGAACAGTGGATTGTTCCTTCTACCTGCACTATTCATATGTTTAATTCTAATGAACAGTGGATTGTTCCTTCTACCTGCACTATTCATATGTTTAATTCTAATGAACAGTGGATTGTTCCTTCTACCTGCACTATTCATATGTTTAATTCAGCCTAATGAACAGTGGACTGTTCCTTCTACCTGCACTATTCATATGTTTAATTCAGCCTAATGAACAGTCGATTGTTCCTTCTACCTGCACTATTCACATGTTTAATTCGTCATTTTAATGCCAATAGAAACATCCGTGATATACACACTACATCTCATTCTCACACGGCAATCCTATAGTATTATACCCAGTCCTGATGGTGGCGGTAATGTCACCATTATGCCGATTTTGACCAAATAGAGTGAATCTGGCAATGTCACTTCCGGTTTAAGGAACAATAACATCCGGTACTAGCTTTGGACTGTGCAGCACTATCAGATGTCCGGAATGCTAAGCGATCATTGTTTATTTTATTAACTAAGTCAAATTAAGCTCTAATCAAGCCCAAAATATCGCATTTTACGCAGCGATGCACATAAAGACTACGTGCATGATCGACCGTGCACGCGCGGATTCCGCCCGGTTTTAGGAAGAACACACTTTGGGAACCCATGATGTATAGTATATTTTTCAACCACTGCTTCCACCCTTTGATGAATTGAAATGTTTGGCCTCGTTTCCATTCAATGTGTCACATGACTGTATCCAGCCCATTGATTGGTCCACATGACACCCCTGGTATTACATTTTAATGACCGGGCTAAATGAGGAAATACGTGCGTGCATGTATGTGTGCGTGCGTGCGTGCCGTCTGCTCTATGAGTGCATTGGGATGGTTTGATTAATAGATATTAAAGTGTGATTAAGTAACTCTGGCCATTAAGGCATTTAGTAACGCACGCACGTGTATGTGTGTGTGTCATTGTCACCCTAGATTGGCCATCTGGACTGTCACCCACTAAGGGGAGGGGATGTGCAAGGGGGCACACACACACACACACACACACACACACACACACACACACACACACACACACACACACACACACACACACACACACACACACACACACACACACACACACACACACACACACACACACACACACACACACACACACACACACACACACACTTGTGTGAGAGGACATCGGGACAGCGATTTTATGATGCCATTTTACTATGTTTTAGCAAGTTTAATCCTAATGCTAAAACAAAAAATAGCAAGCTCACAACGACACGCACGCACGCACACACGCACGCACGCACGCACGCACGCACGCACGCACGCACGCACGCACGCACACCTTTTAAGTCTCAGTTCCCTCCTTCTACACGGTGACCTCTCACCCTACCATTATATCTGAAGACACCTGCCGCTGACACCTTGCAGGGTGCGTGTGTGTGTGTGTGTGTGTGTGTGTGTTGGGGGGGCAGCACTTTGGCTGATTGGTTACAGCCCGTGGGGGGGAAAGGAGTGGGGCGGGTCGGTGCACTGGGACACAATGACATCATGCTGTACCCTCCCCAGAGAGAGAGAGACACAGAGAGAGAGAGAGAGAGAGAGAGAGAGAGAGAGAGAGAGAGAGTGGGTGGGTTGAAGGTCAAAACAAGACAACCTGCATGAATTCTACACACACAGGAAAATAATGGTAAATGGTGCATTTATATAGCACCTTTATCCAAGGCGCTTTACATAGATTGTGCATTACATTCACACACACATTCATACACCGATGGCGGAGGAAACCATGCAAGGCACCAATCTACACATCAGGAGGTTCATATAGTCTTGCTCAAGGACACTTGGACATGCACTATCTCTGGGGGAGCCCACAGGGATGGAACTGGGAACCTTGCAGTTTTGCCATCCGGCTGCTCTACCGGTCACTCTACCCCCGAGTCACTGTCGCCTAATGGTTCTACTGGTCACTCTACCCCTGAGTCACTGTCGCCTAAAGGTTCTACCGGTCACTCTACCCCCGAGTCACTGTCGCCTAATGGTTCTACCGGTCACTCTACCCCCGAGTCACTGTCGCCTAATGGTTCTACCGGTCACTCTACCCCCGAGTCACTGTCGCCTAATGGTTCTACCGGTCACTCTACCCCCGAGTCACTGTCGCCTAATGGTTCTACCGGTCACTCTACCCCCGAGTCACTGTCGCCTAATGGTTCTACCGGTCACTCTACCCCCGAGTCACTGTCGCCTAATGGTTCTACCGGTCACTCTACCCCCGAGTCACTGTCGCCTAATGGTTCTACCGGTCACTCTACCCCCGAGTCACTGTCGCCTAATGGTTCTACAGGTCACTCTACCCCCGAGTCACTGTCGCCTAATGGTTCTACCGGTCACTCTACCCCCGAGTCACTGTCGCCTAAAGGTTCTACCGGTCACTCTACCCCCGAGTCACTGTCGCCTAATGGTTCTACCGGTCACTCTACCCCCGAGTCACTGTCGCCTAATGGTTCTACCGGTCACTCTACCCCCGAGTCACTGTCGCCTAATGGTTCTACAGGTCACTCTACCCCCGAGTCACTGTCGCCTAATGGTTCTACCGGTCACTCTACCCCAGAGTCACTGTCGCCTAATGGTTCTAACGGTCACTCTACTCCCGAGTCACTGTCGCCTAATGGTTCTACCGGTCACTCTACCCCCGAGTCACTGTCACCTAATGGTTCTACCGGTCACTCTACCCCCGAGTCACTGTCGCCTAATGGTTCTACCGGTCACTCTACCCCCGAGTCACTGTCGCCTAATGGCTCTACCGGTCACTCTACCCCCGAGTCACTGTCGCCTAATGGTTCTACCGGTCACTCTACCCCCGAGTCACTGTCGCCTAATGGTTCTACCGGTCACTCTACCCCCGAGTCACTGTCGCCTAATGGTTCTACCGGTCACTCTACCCCCGAGTCACTGTCGCCTAATGGTTCTACCGGTCACTCTACCCCCGAGTCACTGTCGCCTAATGGTTCTACCGGTCACTCTACCCCCGAGTCACTGTCGCCTAATGGTTCTTTGAAAGGCTATTGGAGGGAGAAGGATTTCTGACCCTGTAATATATGTACAAATGTGTGCCAATACTAGACACATACACGGCTAGTTCAATTCAGACGTTTGACTATACAGTATGTTATTAATTATGTTATTCATAGAATAGAGCACTTTTTTGCACATGAATTTAAAACTATCATACACTGCAGATTCATCTGTAAAATAAATGCATTTCTGAGCCGCCACTACTAGAGATTCCTACAAACTACAAATCATCATCCCAAACTATGTGAAAATTCTGAAAAGTGCTGCATGCTGGCAAGCTTTGCCCTACTGTAGCTGGTTGGTACAACACAGCCATTCTTCTGCGAACCATTGCAGGTTAATTGCTAGCCGTTTCCAAACGCACCTTTCAGAACACATCATTGTTCGTTGTATGCTGCAGTTGGTTGGTTCTCATTGACATCTCACAGGCTGCATCATTGGTATATTTTCATTTATAAAACTCATTTATAAATTTATAAATGAGTTTATAGCACAGGCAGACTCTTCACATACTAGAGCATGTCTGAAATAAGTGTCAGAGCTGAAATCGACATGTAAATATGAAATAAATGCTTAAACATGTAGCTAGGTGTAATGTTAGAGACCACAGAAGTGAACCTTTCAAGCCTGTTTTCTCAACTCGCTGTTTTCTGCAAGACATAACTCTATGAGCCATATCTCCAAAACTGGTGGGCCAAACTGAAAGAAAATTCAAAAAAATCCAATGGCAGTCCCTCAGTCAAATTTAGTCACTAATGTTTCTGTATCAGTGGTTCTCAATATTTCATGTCAAGGACCCCAAAAATGATATGTAATATGCCGCCGACCCCCATCTGAAAATATGTTGTTCCAGGGACACCCCAGAAGCAAAGATTTGAGTTAAAAACTGAAACTCTGAAAGAATATATATTCAAAGATTTGAGGCACATTCAAGACTTTTTCAAAAATAGCAGACCTACAAGCTCGTAGCACGCCACTCGGTGGCGCGCTGTGAGCTTGTAGATCTGCTCTTTTTCAATAGCTAAAGTATAACATAATTTTTTAAAACACCAAAAGGGTTTCCCGCCCAAAATGGGTTAATCAGGAGTTGTAGTAGCCACAGGGTAATCTAAGCGGTGGATATTGCTCTTGTCTTCATGTCTTTATGTATGTAAATTGTCTTGTTGTTTGTGTTATGTCAAATGTGTGTATATGTGTTCTGCATACTTGGCTGCATGGGTCGCAAGACAAATTTCAGTGTGAACCGACATTAAGGACTATACTGTATCATATCATATCATTCTTGGTGATCTTCCTCCTTACATTTCCTCTAAATTTAATTTGGTAAAATTAAAATGGTGTACATCTCAGATCAAATGCCTGGCTACGGTGTGTAGTGGTCTACATCTCAGATCAAATGCCTGGCTACGGTGTGTAGTGGTCTACATCTCAGATCAAATGCCTGGCTACGGTGTGTAGTGGTCTACATCTCAGATCAAATGCCTGGCTACGGTGTGTAGTGCCAGCCTTCAAATCTGAGGGGGGTAAAAAGTGTCTTGCTTTCTTTGGCCCCTGGTCGTGGAATGACCTGCAGTTCAGACTAAAATTGGCCTTGAAAGTTCCTTTGAGAAGTTTCAAAAAGGTCATCTTTTTTTTTTTTTTTTTTTATCCCACGATTTTTGAACCCATTTTCACCCCTGTGTCAATTATCTAATGTGATCCTGGGCTCTACACACCCTCTGCCAAGCTGGGGAGAGCAAAGGACTTGAACTCATGCTTCCTTCATGCATGAGTGTCCAAGTTGCTCCTTTACACCTGACAGGGGGGAGTTTCCCTGGTTGGACGTAGCGCATGGAAGGAACACGTTATTCCAAGCAGTTCCATTCCCCTCCATCAGGCGCCCCGGCTGGCCAGGGGGAGGCAGTTTAGAGACCAGGATTACTGCATGTTTTTGCGAGGGTACCTACCCCAAAAGGATCATCTTAAATGTACAGTCACACAGACACTTGTTGGACTATACATGTTTGGATGTGTACTAGCCTTGGCATATGCCCATACATTTATTTTTTTCCATTGAAATGTACATTGTTTTTGCTCTGTGCACAATTTCTTGCACCCATGACTGTATGACTGTTAGTGTACCATTGTTGGAGATTTGTTGTATACTTTGTATAGGTTTCTTGAGGTATGTCATGGATGTATTATTTGGCTGTTGTGTAATTGACCTATAGCTAAGCCCCTCCCCAAACTGCTATGGTCCAATCACAGCTAAGCATAACATGGGTTAGACAAACCTCTCCACCAATAGTTTTCCTATATGACAAAACAAAGAAAACTCTCCACACCACCAGCCGAAGCGGAAGTGGCTCAGGGGTAGAGTGGCCGGTAGGGCGGCCGGTTCGATCCCGGGCTCGCTCCCCCAGAGTTAGTGTCCTTGAGCAAGAGTCTGAACCCCGAATTGCTCCCGATGTGCAGATTGGTGGCTTGCATGGTCGTGACATAATCGTGATTCGTGACAGCCCTAGGCTATAGTCTTTTCACTGTGTAGAAACAGCTAAATCCTTGTGATTCACTGCGAAATGTGCTGGTTCAATCAATGGTGAGGGGGGGGGGGGGGGGGGGGTTACAGGGCTGGGGGTGATATGGGACACGGGTCATAAGATGGGTTCAAAATCCTCCTGGCTACAGTACTACGGTCTAATGGAAAAAAAGCTGCTCAGGAATAAAAAAAAGACATGAATATTAAACAAATATGATTGTGTAACATTGAGCGTCCACTTAACAATGACCTGAGAAGCCCAGAAGCTAAGTGAGTGATTTATTGGTGAGCAAAAAGGTTGGAGTCTCTAGTGGAGACACGGGGGAGAGAGAACACTGTGTTGTCTAATGGCTTCTGAGAGATGGATGGATGAAGAGAGAGAGAGAGAGCGAGAGAGAGAGAGAGCGAGAGAGAGAGAGAGAGAGAGAGAGAGAGAGAGAGAGAGAGAGGTGGCGGCAGTGGCTCAGGGGCAAAGCCATCTAATAGAAGAGTTACGATATAGAGGGGGCAGAAACCGAGCGCTCGAGCGCTGTTCATGCAGCCTGAACTGAGACAAGCTGGAGTTGGAAATACATTGTTTTCAACGAGGGCGGCGCAAACAATAGCTATTTTAAGCATGTGTGCAACATGACAACTGTTTTAAAGTATTGTACAGTAACAACTACTAAAGTCTCTGTCATGTTTATGTTGTACTATTACTACAAAACAATCTAAAATAAAGGGATTTAAGATCATTAAAGCTGGGCTGTTGCCCTGAGTCCAATGCATTTCTGCCTACTTCCGGTCCAGGCCTTGGCCCAGTTGGTTGTTCCCACGCTCAATGCGTAGTCTATGTAGGAGAGCTGCCATTGGACTGAAGCCCCATGACGTGAACGCAGTTTGCGTAACTCTGTCTATATCATAAGGCTCTGCTCAGGGGTATAGTGGCGGCTTGGAAACCGGAAGGTTCCCTGCAGTTCGATCCCTGTGGGCTCCCCCAGAGTTAGTGTCGAACTGGCCTTGGGCAAGACGCCGAACCCCAATTAGCAGGTTGGTGCCTTGGCATGGTTTCCTCCGCCTTCGCTGTATGAACGTGTGTGTGAATGGGTGAATGTAATGTAATGCACAATCTGTGTAAAGCGCTTTGGATAAAAGCGCTATATAAATGCACCATTTACCATTTTAGTGGTGGAGAAAGTACTCACATTTTTTGTACATTTATTAAGTATCAAAACTGCAATGTAGGAATACTCCGTTAAGTAAATGGCCGGAATTTAAAATGTAATACAAAGTCCAGTATCACAACGCCAGCAGCAGCACAAATAGTTCCATGTCACTGTGACAGAGGGGTCAAAGTTGAACGAAAGTTGCTCTATATGGTAGAAATAGGTCAACTATACAAATGACGCTAGTTTTGTGGATTAATTTATTTTTAATGAGTGACCCACAGCCCAGCTAGACCCCCACCACCAAATGACCGAAACGTCATTAACATACAGTATCATATGTCAGTGACGTTTAGAGGATTTAGAACAATATGTGGTTTTAGATATTATAGATTTTAGCAGTGAGCCCAGTGTCTATGATACAGAAAGAAAACAGACAAGTGTTCCTATCTACAGGCCGATTCCTTCCACCCTACTCATCTAAAGAAAAGTCTACGAATCAGCCAGTATAGTCGGATCCGCAGAATCTGCAGCGATGAGGCTGTTTTCAAAAAACAAGCAGACGAACTAGATTTGAGATTTAGGCAAAAGGGTTACCCAGAACAGTGGATAAAATCAGCCAGAGACAAGTATATGGATATCACGCAGGAAGAGTGTCTCACAAAAAGACAGGCAAAACCAACTGACACTAGTGCATGTTGTTTCCTGCAGTACTCTCCTGTGGGTAAGGAACTTGAGAGCATAATTAAAAAACATTGGCATATAGTAAGCACAGACCCACAAGTAGGGAAGGTGTTCAAAGATTCCCCTAGGGTGGTATACAAACGTCCTCCAAATTTGAGAAATTTATTGGTGAAATCAGATCTACCTCCCCTAAGAAAGGGTACTTTTCTAGATGTCCCAGATGGGAATTATAGATGTGGAGCCTGCACACAGTGTAATTTCACCACTAAGTGCACCACCTATAACCATCCTCACACAGGGAAGAAAATAAAAATTAGAGGGCTCATCACCTGCAATCAAAACAATGTTGTGTATCTAATATCATGTCCTTGTGGTCTCGCCTATGTAGGAAAGACCACCAGAGCTCTCAAAACGAGGATTGCTGAACACCGGAGCAACATACGTACCAGGGATCAACGCAGTCCAGTGGCCTTACATTTTGCTGAAGCTCAACATAGTGTCTCCTCCCTGAGATACATTGGCATAGAACATGTTAAAACTCCAAGAAGGGGAGGTAACATTGATAACCTCTTACTAAGAAGAGAAAGTTACCACATTCATACTCTTCAAACCATGATGCAGAGGGGCTTAAACCAGGAAGATGAAATTAGACATTTTCTGTAGAAAACAATTTTTTGGTTTGCTTGGAGTGAAGCTCTACTTCTCCAACTGACTTTATTTAAAAATATGGTTCTAAAATATATTTTTCTAAAATATATTTTTCTAAGCTTCAAAAGGTGGCCTCCTGCGTTGAACAAATCCAACCTGGTACATATGTTGTTGCATGCATTTCTTAGCCGTAGTTTCCTTTGTTGTTTTTCATGATTGTTCATCTTTTTCTTGTTTCACACAAAAGGAAAAACA
Organism: Electrona antarctica; assembly: GCF_951216825.1. Taxonomy (NCBI): domain Eukaryota; kingdom Metazoa; phylum Chordata; class Actinopteri; order Myctophiformes; family Myctophidae; genus Electrona; species Electrona antarctica. The sequence goes on from NC_136806.1 coordinate 14,644,329, forward strand.
TTGTAAATGTAAAAGCCCACAGACCTAGTAGGATTTGTGAGATCTTTATTTTGATGTACTGGTGAAATGAGTATAAATAAATATATATATATATATATATATATGTATGTTTTTTAAATTGGTTTTAAATTGTTTTTAATTGTTGCACAACAGTTTATTTTCACATCATTGTCTGGGTCCCCACCCACTCATTCAGGGGTGACGAGTCACACCTGTAGTGATGGGAGGGGCACCAAAATGTGGTGTTTTGATTGGTTGATGGGGGCACTCCCTGAATATAAAAGTACAAACTTTTGTGTATGTTCACATGACCTGATGAAGATCGGATAGATCGAAACGTTGTCATTTTCAATAAAGAACGTCTTGCTTATACCCATGGTGTGCGGGCTCCATCCATATCCTACTGAAGTTTCTTTAGCCCAGCACCCAACCTGTTGATGTGCGTGTTCTACGTCCGCCCCAGTGTCTATGATGTCATGGACACTGGGACACCCTGGACTACATGTTGTCTCAATTTTCTTTGCCATCATTGCTGACTGGTGGAAAACTTGTATGTGCAAAAATGATTTATTTTCATGAAATGGGAGAACGATATAGCCTGTAGTACCAGTAGTAATTATCTTAGTCACAATCTCTTGATAATACTGAGTCACTGGTTCAAGGTTTATCAAACACCAACACACTGAACCACATGAACTGTAAACTGAAAATGTAGGGGAAAATATACGATCTACAAGCTCTTCAGGGCCTTGCCTGGTGACGCGGTGAGAGCTTGCCGATCGACTATTACTACTTCCACGACAGCATCGATGGAATAAGGCATGAATTTCCAAAAAAAAGAAAAAGAGAAAACATGAAAAGGTAAAATACGGAGATGCAAAGTTTCCTGCCACCCAACTTCGACGATTTAATGGCGCGCACACACACACACACACACACACACACACACACACACACACACACACACCCCCCCCCCCCCCCCCCCCCCCCCCTCTATGGCTACTGTACCTGTGATTGAACAGCAGTGTCTGTGGGGAAGGTTGAGCTGCTATAGAGACTCGGAGCAGAAGAAAAGACTCTTAGAACTCTGTGCCAAACAAATACCTTTGAAAACAGACTACATTTTTATAGAAAATACAATATGACAGAAAAAAAATATATATTTTATTTATTGCCTTTTTTTGTGGCAGGGGGAAAATAAACAACTCGTAAGAGTAGAAATTAATTAGTAGGCCACTCAAAAACCTAGAACAAAAACCCAGTTTGAATTCTGGAAGAGTACAGTGTGTCTCTCCCCATCCTTCCCTCGTTCCCCACGAGAAAGCAGGCGATACCTCAAGAATAAAGTCTGCACCTGCAAAGACCGTCCCTCAGTGCATTGCGGGAGTCATCGGGCAGAAACCAGACCGTCCCTCAGTGCATTGTGGGAGTCATCGGGCAGAAGACCGTCCCTCAGTGCATTGCGGGAGTCATCGGGCAGAAACCAGACCGTCCCTCAGTGCATTGCGGGAGTCATCGGGCAGAAACCAGACCGTCCCTCAGTGCATTGTGGGAGTCATCGGGCAGAAGACCGTCCCTCAGTGCATTGCGAGAGTCATCGGGCAGAAGACCGTCCCTCAGTGCATTGTGGGAGTCATCAAAGACCGTCCCTCAGTGCATTGTGGGAGTCATCGGGCAGAAGACCGTCCCTCAGTGCATTGTGGGAGTCATCAAAGACCGTCCCTCAGTGCATTGTGGGAGTCATCGGGCAGAAGACCGTCCCTCAGTGCATTGTGGGAGTCATCGGGCAGAAACCAGACCGTCCCTCAGTGCATTGCGGGAGTCATCGGGCAGAAGACCGTCCCTCAGTGCATTGCGGGAGTCATCGGGCAGAAGACCGTCCCTCAGTGCATTGTGGGAGTCATCAAAGACCGTCCCTCAGTGCATTGTGGGAGTCATCGGGCAGAAGACCGTCCCTCAGTGCATTGTGGGAGTCATCGGGCAGAAACCAGACCGTCCCTCGGTGCATTGCGGGAGTCATCAAAGACCGTCCCTCAGTGCATTGCGGGAGTCATCAAAGACCGTCCCTCAGTGCATTGCGGGAGTCATCGGGCAGAAAGACCGTCCCTCAGTGCATTGCGGGAGTCATCAAAGACCGTCCCTCAGTGCATTGCGGGAGTCATCGGGCAGAAACCAGACCGTCCCTCAGTGCATTGCGGGAGTCATCGGGCAGAAACCAGACCGTCCCTCAGTGCATTGTGGGAGTCATCGGGCAGAAGACCGTCCCTCAGTGCATTGCGGGAGTCATCGGGCAGAAGACCGTCCCTCAGTGCATTGTGGGAGTCATCAAAGACCGTCCCTCAGTGCATTGTGGGAGTCATCGGGCAGAAGACCGTCCCTCAGTGCATTGTGGGAGTCATCGGGCAGAAACCAGACCGTCCCTCAGTGCATTGCGGGAGTCATCGGGCAGAAAGACCGTCCCTCAGTGCATTGCGGGAGTCATCGGGCAGAAAGACCGTCCCTCAGTGCATTGCGGGAGTCATCGGGCAGAAACCTTGCCTGTCCAGATTTCAACTGCGTCGTATCGCGTTGCGTTCTTGAGGGGCGCTGCATGGCCCAGACGGTTAGCTCAAAATGGGCACCTAGGCTGCTGAGCCAGCCGGACGGTGTGCCGCGGGTTCGACTCCCGATCCCGACGGCCTTTGCCACGTGTCTTCCCCCCCATCTCTCTCCCCATTTCCTGTCAGACTACTTTCATCCTATCAATTAAAAAAAAAGATTGTTTTCTGTACCCATCAGAAAAAGAAAAGAATGGTCTTGATCTCGACTCTGTCCATCTCATTTTGGACACCAAATTTGGTGTCCAAATCGAAAGAAAAAAAAACACGGAAGACGTACTGTAGACGGTTCTTCAAAACGCCACTGAGCAACTTCCACTGAAACGAATAGCGGGGGGCTGGGCTGTCGCTCCGGTTCAGTCTCTATCCTTTTAATACTCTATGGGTCTATATACCGCATGCCTGTTTTAAAAGAAACTTTGTTTGGTCTATACCTCATGCCTGTTTTAAAATAACTGCACGTCGTCGTTGCCTGCATTTTCACAACATTTTCTGCCTGAAATTGCCAAATTAATTCCATCCCAACTTTCTGTTGCTTTGATGTGTTAATGAAGTAATCCTCTGGGCTGCTTCTGGGACTCCGGTCCGTCCCACTGGACTGTCCAGAAGGACTCTACCGCAATCCATAAAGACTGCATGCCTTCAACCACACACACACACACACACACACACACACACACTCACACACACACCTATGCCAAGTGAATTCTGTAAGGACTTTCCTACCGGAGTTCCAAACAGGGTTTAAACTAGGGAGAGACGTGTGTATGTGTATGTGTATGTGTATGTGTGTGTGTGTGTGTGTGTGTGTGTGTGTGTGTGTACGTGTGTGTGTGTGTTGGCATCCCATATTGTACTGTACTCTGTGCCAATAAAGCTTATTGAATTTAACAGTTGGAACTTGGATGGATGGAGAGAGAGAGAGAGGGGGGGGGCAGTGATGTAAATAGGGTGCGTTTTGCGTCCCAAAACGCACTTTATAGTTATGGGACGCAATAAACCATCAGCCTCTGCATCCTGTGGACGCAACTTTATCCTGGCTGCAGCTGCACTGAAGACTATGGCACTCTCTCGGTCACACACTGTTCTACGTGGAAGTCTAGCACTCTTTCGGTCACACACTGTTATACGTGGAAGTCTAGCACTCTTTCGGTCACACACAGGCTGCAACATCGGGTCTCATCACAACCCAATGCGCGACCCGTGAAGTCGGGGGGGGAAATAATAAAAAGAGAGAAAAGAAAAAGACGGAGTGACAAATCGTTAGCAACAAGCTATGCTAACAGACTAGTGGTGGTGGTGTTGGCTATTAGCTTGTTGCTGCTGCTGATTCAACGCACTGATTGAACTTCACTTCATGTCCGCCTGTAACGTGAACGAATCCTGACACCAGCGCTGCAAAAACAGACAGATCTACAAGCTCTCAACGCGCTGCAAACGGCGCTGCAGAGATGGGCGCATCTGCGGGTTCTCAACGCGTTTGTTTTTGCAGCGCTGGTGTCAGGGTTCGTTCACGTTGATCTACAAGCTCTCAACACGTTGTAAACGGCGCTGCAGAGACAGGCGCATCTGCAGGTTCTCAACGCGCGAGCTTGTGAATCTGTCTTTTTTGCAGCTGCCATTCTTCCCCGTAGACAGGGACTCAAGTGACTTCTAAGTTCCACTTTTCCAAATAAATTATTTTACATCCACAATGGCAAACCTATTTGCATTTTGGCTAAGTACAATAATTGCAACTGCAACTTTTGGTTGGTATATTAAGCTATGTTAAATCCACTGTTGCCCACTATTAGTATTTCTTACTGAGTTGCGCTTGCTAATACTACTAGCCTACATAAAAAGATATACTGTATAGGCCTATTTGATATTTTTGAGTGGTGTAAACCACTCCTACAACTGGCTTTTGTGTGCAGAAAAAAATTAGCATGGTTGCTATGTTCAAAATAATTTCTGACGTAATTAAATCACACCCGGGTGAACTGGATGACCGTAGCAACCATGCTAATTTTTTCTGCACAAAAAAAGCCAGTTGTGAAATCACATCCGGGTGTGATTTCATTACGTCAGACCACAGCTGATCATGCTATATAAAACCTTACACCACTCAGTTCACACTGGTGTGATTTTTATATATATATTTTATAAAAAATGTTTTATTATTATTTTTGAGTGGTGCAACCACTCCCTTACGGAGCTATGTGTGTGTCTGGGTATGAGCACAAAAATAGCATGGTTGTTTTTCACCATCTGTGCGCAACCTAACGCACACACAAACACACACGCACGTATTAACTGTATATATGATGCTTTTGGGGGGTGCCAATACATTACAGTGACAGTACAGTAGAGGGACCGCCACACGGTAACTCTGTCATTTCTCAACCGTTTCGGACGCGGCACGGCACGCCAGAACCGGCCCGGCCCCCTGGAACCCCCCCCCCCGCGAACCCCCTCACGGTGTTGCACCACTCACTTCACACAGGTGTGATTTTTTTTGGGACTCATAAGAATTTTTTGGGACTCATTTGAATGACCACCTGTGCATCCCGGGACCCATTACATTGAAAACCTATTTACATCACTGGGGGGGGGGGGGGGGGGGGGGGATTGGTGTTGACAGAGTTGAGTTTTGGCCTGGTTTTGTAGAGAAGATTAAGTTGAGACAGGGTGAACAAGTGGGGTGGGGTGGAGAGAGAGAGAGAGAGAGAGAGAGAGAGATCAGTTGTTGTCAAGATGTTCCTGCACAGGGCTAGCAGGCAACATTTGTTATCAGTTTAACTCATCCGCCGCCAGAAATGAGCGGAAAATCAAGCTTATTTTGATACAAAAAGAAAAACCTGAGATATTCAGATTCTAAAAACTGCATTCCCATAGACAGCATAAGCCAGTGGAACTTTCACTTCCGTTTTAGTTTTAGTTTGTTTGTTTTTTTTAATCGCACCGGAGCTGGAGTGTTACGAGCGCGTACACCGTACAGAACAGAGTTGTGAACCGAAATCAATTTATGCTTAAAAATAAAAAGTGTCCAAAGACGATCTCGGCGACGAGGGCTTTCATTCAGTTTTAGTCGCATTTTAGTCACCTGGAATGTCTTAGTGTTAGTCTAGTTTTAGTCGACTAAAGATCATAAGATCTTAGTCGACTAAATATACAGTTGATTTATTCGACTAAAATGTATTTTACAAGCCTGTTTTCTGCAAGACATTACTCTATAAGCCATATCTCCAAAACTGGTGGGTCAGCCCCCTCCTAGCCTGCTGTGTGATTACTTTTTATTATTTTTTTCAAGCACCTCCGCTGCTCTGGCTGGCTGTGCCTGTCACGTCAGTGTTTAGATGCCGGCCGGTGGTAGCGCTTCTCGGCTTGCGCACAACACCACAACAATGTTAACTTCGGGAGAGAATGCCAGTAAGCACATAAAAGTTAACGACAGATCTACTAGGCGCATGGGCAGCCCCATGAGCGATGTGGAACGAACGGTCCAGGTGCGGTCCAGGCACCTTGGCTGGTAATCCACTCGAGTTGTGAAGCATACAAATTGGCCGGTGACCCACAAATGGGTCCCCGATCGACTCCCGATCCCGACGGCCTTTACTGCATGTCTTCCCCCCCATCTCTCTCCCCATTTCCTGTCAGCCTACTGTCTATCCCTCCATAATATATATATATATATATATATATATATATATATATATATAAAATAAAGTCGAAAGCCACAAAAGAAAACATCACTCTATCACTCTCAGACAGCCATGATGGATGGAGAGAGAGAGACAGAGACAGAGAGAGAGCAAGAAAACAACAATTAATTGCTGTCGGACAGAAACCTGGCAACTTTTTCACCTTTTTTATCATCATATGAGAGTATCGAACAAAGGCATTGAAAATAGCAGATCTACATATACATTTGGATTAGGGTTGTCCCGATCGGATAGGGGGATCGGAAATCGGGGCCGATCACGTTCATTTTCAATGATCAGAATCTGATCGGGAGAAGAAAAACGTGATCGGGACATCCCTGTAGTATCAATATCATATCCATATCATGATATTAGACAGGAAATTGCCCTAGCCCCTTACATAGCACTTTATGTAGACTTAGATAGCACTTTATGTAGATTTAGATAGCACTTTATGTAGATTTAGATAGCACTTTATGTAGACTTAGATAGCACTTTATACAGACTTAGATAGCACTTTATGTAGACTTAGATAGCCCTTTATGTAGACTTAGATAGCACTTTATGATAGCACTTTATACAGACTTAGATAGCATTTTATGTAGACTTAGATAGCACTTTATGTAGACTTAGATAGCATTTTATACAGACTTATAGCATGTTACGTAGACAGCACTATAGAATTGCATTGTATGTAGTCATAGCACTTTATGTATAGTATAGTATATACTGTATGTATAGTTTCATTATATAGATATATTCCACTGTTACGTTCTTAACTTACGCATGTTTCATGATAATACTTTATATGTATGTGATGTATTGCCATGCTTTTTGTTCTTGCTTAATGTGAATCGCTCTGGATTAAGAGCGTCTGCTAAATGCCTAAATTGTAAATTGTTTGAATTGTATAAAATATAAATATCGGATTGGGAAAATTTGGTATCGGCAGATGCTCAAAATCAAATGATCGGAATCGGATCGGGAGCAAAAAAAACGTGATCGGGACATCCCTAATGATGATGTCATCCCTATTAACAGAGGAACGTTTTTGGTTTTCATCCCATAGCGGCGACGTGCACACACGCACACACACACGCACACACAATGTCTTTACTATCCATTGTTTTATTGTCAAATCCATTCCGCTTGTTTATCGACAGAAGGCTCAAATCAATGACATTGATGATGGTGCAGTGGAAGAGCGTGTGTGTGTGTGTGTGTGTGTGTGTGTGTGTGTGCACGTGTGACCCCTCCTCCAGCTGTGATGTGTTTTTCCATGTGTCAGTGCGTGTGCGTGTGTGTGTGTGTGTGTGTGTGTGTGAGTGTGTGTGTGTGTGTGTGTGAGTGTGTGTGTGTGCGACCCAGCTGCATGCTTACAGCCCCCCGCTCCCTAGGGGACATTTTGTCCAGCTGAGACAGACAAGCTGGACCCCTGGAGACATCCATCCTCATCATCTGTTTGTCCCTCCATCCATCTAACCCCCCCCCCCCCCCCCCCCCCAATTGCCTGAGCTGTAATCCTGGGCACTACTCTCCCTCTGCCAACCTGGGGAGAGCCCCGATTTGAGCTCATGCTACCTTCAATGCATGAGGAGTCCAAGCCACTTCTTCTCACCTGGGGGGACAGGGGGGGGAGGTTCCCCGGTTGGACGTACCGCATGGATTGGAACAAGTTATTCCAACCAGTTCCTTTTCCCTCCATCAGGCGCCCCGGCTGGCCAGGTGGTAGTTTAGACACCAGGATTACTGCATGTTTATTGTGAGGGTACCTATACCTACCCTAGGGGACACGGGGAGAACATGCAAACTCCACACAGAAAGGCCCTTTCGCCAACCCCGCCTCGGGTATGGGCACTGATGACGCGGAGGAGGGAACACGCCCCCAGCGCCCCCAGCGCCAACAGCGTCCCCAGTGGGAATCGAACCCAGGACCTTCTATCTGTGAGGCGACAGCGCTACAGACTGCTCCACCGTGCCCCCCAAACATCCCCCCTATTAATCTGTCCCTACATACAGGTACGTCTGTCTATGTATCCCAGCAAGCACGGTGAGGACCTGGACGAATTAGTGACGTCTCGATTGGGGTCAGATCAAGTCAAACCAAGACTAGTCACATCTGGCCCAGAATATCACCTGATTTCAACCAACACAAATTCTGCCCACTAAGACGGACGTCCCTGGATGAATCAGAGAGAGTCTGATCGAGACCAGATCAACTTAAGTCATATGATAACTAGTTAGATCTGACCCAGAATAAGCTATATTATTTCAACTGGTGAAGACGTCTTGGAAATGACGTAAAGATCATCCCCATTTGGGCTGTGATCTGGCCTAGTCCTGAACGTCACGGGAGTCACCGGAGGACGTCATCATAACGTCATCATGACGTCATTTGGCTTGCTGGGATGGCCTGGTTTAGACTTTGCTTAATTGGCACCTGTGATGCAATGAAGTGGGTCAAGAGACCTTATCTGTCTCTCTTTCTCTCTCTCTGACCTGTGTGTCACGCGCTGAAAATAGATCTACTATCATTGGCCATCAGTGGCGGGAAATGTACTACACATCACTTTACTTAAAGTGGAAAACCACCCATTTTCAACATTTTACTATGTTATTAATATACCTTAGAGCTGTTGTGTGGAAATAATAAAAAAGTCCCCCCATTCTGTGTTTCCTAGAACTGTAATTATGAAAAAAATCATTAACATGGTGAAACACATCTTGATGACATCATCAAGATGTGTTTCACCATGTTAATGATTTTTTTCAGATCTCTAGTTCTAGGAAACACAGAATGGGGGGACTTTTTATTATTTCCACACAACAGCTCTAAGGTATATTAATAACATAGTAAAATGTTGAAAATGAGTGGAATGCCCCTTTAAGTAAAAGTGTCGATCGACTGCATTATAGAGTTTCCATTTCAAGTTTTCAAAATGTCTTTCAAATGGCAGAAATGTACATATAGGGCTGAAGTGGTTAATGTATGGTTTCGTAATAATACGTAGGGCCTACAGTAGGCTACTTAAGTAAAAGTAGGCTACAGTACTTCATTAAATGTACTTAATTACTTTTCACCTCTGTTGGCTATCGACAATGTAGAACGACTACTTCTGGGTTAGAATCTCTCTCTCTCTGGGGCTTTATTGGCATGAGAATACATACATTTATGACGTTGCCAAAGCAGAAGTGGAACAATTCAATTCATGAACAAAAGGGAATCAAAATAATGGGTAAACAGAGCTGTGTTGCTTTGCAGCCGAGTTAATTATATCTTACAAAACCAGGAATTGTGCATTTTCTGTCAGAAATAGTTAGTTAGTCCACATAGGAAAGGTTAGCTTGGGATAACTCTCTCTCGCCCCACCGACTTCAAATTCAACACACGCGTTCCACACCCCCACAGGGGGTAGGTCTGAACCACGGTTGTCCAGAACCGCAAAAAAAGGTTTCTGCCCGGGCTCTGGACCGGGCCCCTGCCCAGGCTCCATATATGGAGCTGGCCTGTTCTGACATCACAACACTCCATATTTGGGCATGCCTGACACAGAACTCCAGATATAGGAATAAAGGGACACACAGAGACAGATACGGAAATCTCCATGTATGGGCATACAAGGAGATAAAAGACAGATGGGTGGAACGCGTACTGTTAGTATAACGATACTACTGTTACGATACTACTGGGTACTGTTGGTAACGGTTTGTCACTCCCTTTTCTCTCTTTTATTGGGTTGTGATGAGACACGAGACAGCAACAGTCTCAACAACATTCTGATGTGACTGTATATTATTAAACTGCATGGGTCCGGAGCATAAACAACATGTAGTAGTCTCCCTCGGTCCCAGCCTTACTCAGCCTGAGTTCCCCGATGCTGAGCTGCTGCTGGGACACTGAAGCATACCTTTATAACGGGAGGAGGGGGTTTCCACACGGCCACTGTTACCACGTTGATGGCTCAAATTGATTCTGGGAGAAATAAATCAATCTGCGGTGCCCCCACCCTGACGCAATGATAGCCTATACCTAAAAGTAAAATCCACCCGTCACCTATGTCACCCAACCCTAATGTACGATGATAAGAGCGCCCTTCACTTCACACGGGTGTGATTTATAAAGTCGAATATTTATTGAAATAGAATTTCTTGGTATATTTCAGTTATTTGTCATATCTTGTCTCATATCTGTGGCTGTGCATTCATTATTACGAAGCCTAAAGGCAAACAGAAATGGAATTTCTCTCTCTCTCTCTCTCTCTCTCTCTCTGGGGGTCAAGTGTGCTCCATTTCCAGACATCTATACAGCGTCGTGCGCATGCAGGGAACCGCCGGAGAGATGCTAGTATATACTGTACATCCTCTGGAAAGATCATCAGTCATTAGGTGACTTATTTATTAAGTGACTTATTTATTAAGTGACGTATTCAGGTTAGACAGCCGTTTGAAGTCAGACGGTGACGAGCCGACGGGTGACGCCGATATCAAACGCGGCTGGCCATTTGAAGTCTTACTTTTCAAAAGGCTTCGGGGAGACTGGGGAGGTGAAGGTACACCGACTCACTTTGTGTGTCAGGAGTATTTTCTCTCCAAGCTCACATGGAGTCCTCGACTGAATCTTCTCCACGAATCAGAGAGAGAGAGAGAGAGAGAGAGAGAGAGAGAGGTTGAGATTCCCCAAGTTGTTTAGAGCTGTCTAAACAACTTGTTCTTTTCTCTCATCTGCAGAGCTAGCCTGCCACCTTGTGGCCGTGTGGTGAAACAAACAAGTGGCCTGTTTCAGTGGTGTAAGGAGTACTCTAGATTATCTTGTTTGTCTTGTACAGTGTGTAGGCATTTAGCAGACACTCTTTATCCCGAGTGACTTACAGTAGACAAGGTAAACACATACAGTAGAAAGCAGAGAGACAGTGTAGTGCCTCGGTAAACTAGGATAACAGGTAAACAAGGAACGTAGCATCTGTCTGAATCAGTGGTTCTCAACCAGTGGAGTGGTCCTTGAGGGGGTTCCTCACAATGTCCATTTAACAATTCCTACAATGGCCTGGGCCGTGGCTCAGCGGTCCAGGCAACTTGGCTGGTAATCCAGTCTGGCAGTGTGCCGCGGGTTCGACTCACGATCCCGACGGCCTTTACTGCATGTCACCCCCCCCCCCCCATTTCCTGTCAGCCTACTGTCTGTCCCTCTAGAAAAAATATAAAACAACAAAGGAACATGTATTTATTTTTCTACAATACTTTTACACACATTTGCGGCGAGTATAGTGTTACGCACGCTGCACGCACGCACGCACGCACGCACGCACGCACGCACGCACGCACGCACGCACGCACGCAAGAAAAGTGATAGGCCTAGACTGTATTTTCCAATTTCCACCAAGCCAGTCATGACATTAAATGATGTCTATTACTGGATGTCAAAGCCCAAACCATCTAGCTTAAAAGGAAATAGCATCCCCCATAGGATGAAGTGACCAACACAACACGTCACAACACGTCACAACACAACACAACACGTCACAACACGTCACAACACGTCACAACACGTCACAACACAACACGTCACAACACAACACGTCGCAACACAACACAACACCACAACACAACACAACACAACACAACACAACACAACACAACACAACACAACACAACACAACACAACACAACACAACACAACACAACACGTCACAACACGTCACAACACAACACAACACAACACAACACAACACAACACAACACGTCACAACACAACACAACACAACACCACACCACAACACGACACGACACGACACGACACAACACGACACACATAATTCACACCAGCCTTCAATTCCAGAGTCAGAAAAAGTTACTGAACATGTTTCATTGCCACTCAGTCAGTGGGTCCCAAAATGACAGAAATAGTACAACAGCTTGAATCACAATAGCGTACACACAGCACACAACACAAGCAGCAGCAGCTTGAATCACAATAGCGTACACACAGCATACAACACAAGCAGCAGCAGCAGCAAATAAAGAAAATAAAAAAAGTTCCTACTTCCTACCTTGAGTCGTCTTCTATTTGACTGCATCAGTTGTGTGAAGGGTCAAACTGTAGAACCCATCATGGATAGAGCGAGACAGAGCCTCCCTACTCTCTGTCGAGTTCATCCTTCGATGAGTCCTCCAGCGGTGTCTCCACAGTCATTTCCATTCTCCATACATCTGGCTAAAGTTCTCCACGACTTTCCTCTCCTGCTGGGAGCTCCCGGTGTCAAGGGAATGTGACCGACCAGCTTCGTTCTCCTGGCTGCCATCTTCTCACTCAGCCTTGGTAGGCGACCCCTCATCCCAGACATGTTGATCCTTGGTTGTTTAGCAGCACTGACACACTATCGTTCTGGTGTATCACGGTGGCCATGCAGGGACTTCTGTAGAGCAGGCTATTGGCTGTATAGGACAGTGGTCCCCAAACCTTTTCATGTCAAGGACCCCCAAATTGACACTAATTAGCCCACGGACCCCCATTTTAAAAGCTATGCGGGGGACCCTCATAAGAGAAGATTTGTACGGCTCTAGCAGTGATTCTCAACCATTTTAATTTCAAGGGGCCCCAGTTTGACATGCATTAGTCTACGGACCCCCATTTAATGACATTTCCATCTCTGGGACCCCCAATTTATATTGTAAAATCAATGTTAATTTAACTCAAAGTAACTCAGAGTTACAGACCCATAAGGGTTCATTTGGTTCCAAACTATCATTTAGCTGGGGAACCCCTGGAACTCCCTCAAGGACCCCTGGGAGTCCCCGGACCCCACTTTGGGAACCACTGGTATAGGAGACCAGACTCTACAGCACTGAGAAGGTGCTGAACTTCATATTATGGTGGTGAGGTTGGACTTTCCACACACTGGCCATGAAAGAGAGGGTGTCCGTGCCACTGCAACACCTCTGTCACAGATGTCAAAGTCCTCACTGTGGTCGTCTGGGGGGTCAACACCTTGGCTCTGCCTCTGGTACCTATGGTCAGGCCTCTGGTACCTGTGTACATGGATCCTTTGGTCAGGAGTGAGTATAGGTTGGGAGGGACTGCATCCATGAGCCTTGAGTGTCTCAAAGAAAGAAAGAAAGAAAGACATTGCAATTTACACATTATACAATAAACGGCGGTCTAGAAGTATTTCTAGAGTATGACTTAGCCCTAGAACGGCTCTTGTTGTTCCATACAGTATATACAGTATTTCACATACAGAGCCATAGAGAGGTTGCGCTTACTTTCATGTTGGACGTAACTTGGCGGCCTAAATGTGATAAATGCTCCGTTTGTACTCACCCATTAAATAATTCCAAAAACGTGGAGTGAAATATGGTCCTCTAGTTTTATATCCATGTGAAAGTTCTGGCACAAAACGTGTATTTAGTCAATTATCTCCACTTTTTCAAGAGATGCACACGGACGTCTTTCTCTCCGGGCGAGGGGGGCCGAAATTATCGATGAACTGATTTTACGAATACGTCCTGTTTACAGGACGTCATCACCAATTGACCAGGGAAACACAAAAGTTTGGGTCACACAATTGGCAGGTGGTGTGATGAATTACCCAGCACCTATCGCAAGGCAAGGTATATTGGCAATGTTAATGATGCTAAGGCTAAGCAGCTAACAGACAACGCATGTCTGTCACTGCAGTAGGTAGGTAGGCTAACTTAACTGGAGGAGAATTCACTCCGTTGGAAAGAACATGTCCAACAGTTTGCAACTTTTCCAGGCATGGAGATAATTAAACTTCTCTTAAAGCTGTCACACGTATACACTCACACAACACACGTGTCTTTTTTAATAGTAGTTAGTAACCCCTTTCGGGACCATTGTTTACCTTCTCTGTATTTGGGGTGGTCTGGGGCCGGGTCCTCCTTTTCTAATTAGTCTTATTTCCACTCCCTCGCACAACAACAACAACTCCAGTTGAGTGCCAACGTTGCTTGTTTTAATAACTATTTCAACTTCCAAGTTCCAACAACAGCTTGTCTTGTCAAGTGTCAAGCAGACAAGCACCCGCCTCCTCCTTGTGGTCCCGTCTCGTCTAGCGCAGGTGTGTGTGTGTGTGTGTGTGTGTGTGTGCGCGCGCGCGCGCTTGTGCGTGCGTGTGTTGGGGTTGCCATGTGTGCTTATAAGCGACTTTCAGCTTGTTTTCAGACCTGGTGTGCAGGCAGTTGGGGTCATCAATTTACAAAGACTTGGCCTTGTCTGTGGCAAACTTTAGAGAAATAGTTTCATCTGCTCATTCTGTAGGCTACATATTCTGTGTATAGATTCCGTCACAGACATGTTAACATTTTTTATTTTGACATGTCCAACACAAGTTAACTGATCGTGGCTACCTGCCTTCCAAGGAGTGTCACTGTCAATAATTATCCACCGTTTATTTTTTGTTTTGTTTTAAAGTTTAGCCACTGGATGTTTAGCAAAGCACTTTTTATGAATGTATAGTCTTGCTATAGCCAGACAATTATTCCACAATCTCCGAATGCTATATATTCTGGAAGTACACCGTGACCTTCGTTCACAAAACTATATTTTAAAATATCTTTAGAACTAAGCATTTGAAAATCGCTAGAGGCAACAGTCTGGCCACGTGAGACCCTCGTATTTGTATGTTTTTTCTTCTTCTTTGAGGGGCCACGCCCGATGGGCCTTTTCGCAAAACTTCGCAATATGGTAGAACGGTGATGATGACGCGAAACCCACAATCATTGGCCAAAGTGTGGCGCTATAGCACTCAATTGAAAATGCTAACTTTGAAAAGGCATAGCTCATGAACCGTTTGGGCGGGCACATATGTTGGTGAACCAATAGGGAGCCGGACGGTGCCCGTTGCCAGCGCAAGTTTGATCCGACTATGCCAGGATTTTGCAGAGAACTGAAGGATATAGAGCGTCGCAGTCCCGCCCCCTTTCATGACGACGCCAGGCCCAGGAAATAATTCCCAATGCATTTTTCCCATAGACATTTCAAAATGTTTATTTAAAGACCTTATAAGCGTCGTTCAAAGCCAACTCGAGTTGTGACAAATCATGACAACACACACAATATTTTGGACCAAACAAATAATTACAAAGAAGAAAAACAACAAAAAAATGTTGAAACCTGTCGTTTTCTTCTTTCTAATTATTTGTTGTCATGATTTGTCACAACTCGAGTTGACATTGTACGACGCTTAAAAGGTCTTTAAATAAATACTTTTTGAAATGTCTATGAGGAAAATGAACGGGGAATCATTTCCTGGGGCCTGGTAGGGGGCGGGACTGCGACGCTCTATTGGGTAAGCAAAATACTTACACAATTACAGGTGGTGATTCACATATGCCTTTACAGACCTGTAGTGATGAAATCAGGTACACTGTCTAGATATGTATACTCAACAGGTCTTCTTAGGTCTGGTGATGCAAACCTCCTTGACGTCCCCACGACCAAACTCCGTACCTGGGGTGACAGAGTCTTTGCCTTTGCTGCCCCAACCCTGTGGAATGCACTCCCTGAAACACTCAGACGCCCCCAGCCTCAAAACCCAACTCTTTTGCTTTCCCTAGCTAACTCTTTTCACTGTTTTTAATGTTTTTTATCTCTAATACAGTCGTTTTTATTTTTGCTACCTCTGCCGCAAAGACCTGGTTAACACACTGCTCCGGGCAGCACACCCCTCACGCCTCCGCCTCCCAGTTCTTCTGCATGTGTGTATAGTGTCAACACACGCAGAGATGACAGATCAGAATCACACACACACACAGGTTTTCCACCGTGGCGTGAATTGCATTGTTTAATGTGTGATAACAGCCGGTCCAATCGAGCGATAATCATGGAGGCGTTGGTAGTGAAACTTAACCCATTTTGGGCGGGAACCCCTTTTGGTATTTTAAACATTGTTATAATTTAGCTATTGAAAAATAGCAGATCTACAAGCTCAAAGCGTGCCACCGAGTGGCGCGCTACAAGCTTGTAGGTCTGCTATTTTTGAAAAATCGTGAAAATATTTATTTCAGAAAACTGGAGGATTTAGAAGAATTGTTTTAAATTTTGAGGTCAGGCCTAATGAGGATGAGATGAGATTAAACACCGCCGTGTTTGCGTTGTCATGCCTGTGTGGGTAACTTTTGTGAGACAAAAAAAATCCTCTCAAATCTGATTGACAAACAAGCAAGTGCTCCGCTGTCAAATTTAATGCAAGAGAACCAAACATAAGCACTTTTATTGTCAATTACGGCTGCCTTCCCTGTCAAAAAATAATTCCATCATACCTGTTGCGTGGTGTAATCAACTTTCGATTTAAAACTCCAATGACTTCCATTATTCCTGTGATCTTATCTTTTGGACGCTGCCATGATGATCCATATGGAGAAACTTCCATAACTTCAGTGGTAAATTAAATCTGTGCTACTTTTAAAGTCAGAATAGCAGGGGGAAATCGAATCCAGCACAACACTTAGGGCCGATTCATACTCCTATTTTACCGCTGTTTCGGCGGTGTAGTGCCGAAATGATTTTGGCTCGTCAGAAATTTTCAGTAGCACCGAAGAGCCGACTTTAGGACGGTACCCGCCCCCCCGAACCTCAATTGACGTCACATTGTAGGCTCTACAGAGCCGAACCGACTATTATTCGGCTCGGTGTATGAATCGGCCATTAGTTGCGCACTGGTGTAGCGTGCAGTAAATAGCAAATATACAAGCTCACAGTGCGTAGCATTTATGACATGCTCTGAGCTTGCAGATCTGCTATTTACTGTCTGCGCACCACTGTACCCTCAGAGAGGTAGTCACTAGTCAGTGGCTTTTTGTTGCAACAGAAAAATATAGCATTTGCACAATGGTTGTCAAAAAAGCTTTATTCCACTTGATCCCATGACCATCAGAGGCCTGGATATGGCTAATAAAAGATATAATTTGTGCTGCTGCTATTTTAATAACACTTGCAATTGGTTAAGAGACTATACATAGACTGCTGGTCTATACAGTGGAGTGCAGTGCACATTATAATAATTCCCTCCATCCTTTATATACCGTTTGTCAGTGTGGTTGTGCTGTATGTCACAGAAGTTTTATAATATGCTTGTCTTTTTGTGTGTGTGTGTGTGTGTGTGTGTGTGTGTGTGTGTGTGTGTGTGTGTCTCCAATAGACATTGTAAAATGGAGTAAGTTTTACACTATTTGGCCATGTTTCTCATACAAAGGCGGATATAAAAGCTTTATTCCACATTGTAGATGTATTTATTTTGTCTGCTGCAGTGTTCTGTGATAGTGGTACAGATGTACAGTGGTTTGGTGTCTCCTACCAGTCAATATTAGAGCTACTACTGTAAATTCCAACCTTCAGTTTATCAGTGTGGTTGTGCTGTACTGTATGTGGTTGGCTGGTTGCAGACAGTTTTACATGTGCGCGCGTGTGAGTGCAAAATACATCCACAGGATGGTAAAAATGGGAATGAATTAAATAATTATTGTCAACAGTTTTGCATGCACGCTACGTGGGCGCATGTGGGCATATAACTGGCATTAAGCTACTGAATTGGACGTGCCCCCCCCCCTTCCAAAATGGTTATTCCCCTGTGTGACTCCTCATGTGTGTTTTTAGATTACAATTTAATTATTTTCTACAAACCGTACAAGTTTAAGTGTTTGGTTTTTACTAAAGCCTTTGCTACAAACTTTACAAGTAAATGGCTTTTCCCCTGTATGAGTCCTCATGTGGCGAGTTAGTTGACCCTTTTGAACAAAGTCTTTTCTACAAACTTCACATGTAAAGGGCTTTTCCCCTGTATGAGTGCTCATGTGGGTTTTTAGACTACCCATTTCACTAAAGCCTTTGCTACAAATTTTACAAATAAATGGCTTTCCCCCTGTATGAGTCCTCATGTGGTTAGTTAGTTGAACCTCATGACTAAAGCCTTTTCTACAAACTTTACATGTAAAGGGCTTTTCCCCTGTGTCCTCATGTGGCTTTTTAGAGAACGAAAACCCTTTCCACAAACTTCACAAGTAAAGGTCTTTTCTCCTGTATGAGTACTCATGTGCTTTTTTAGATTACTCATTTCACTAAAGCCTTTGCTACAAACTTTACAAGTAAATGGCTTTGCCCCTGTGTGAGTCCTCATGTGGTTAGTTAGATGACACTTTTTACCAAAGCCTTTTCTACAAACTTCACATGTAAAGGGCTTTTCCCCTGTATGAGTCCTCATGTGGCCTTTTAGATTACTCATTTCACTAAAGCCTTTGCTACAAACTTTACAAGTAAATGGCTTTGCCCCTGTGTGAGTCCTCATGTGCTTTTTTAGACTACCCTTTTCACTAAAGCCTTTGCTACAAACTTTACAAGTAAAGGGCTTTTCCCCTGTATGAGTCCTCATGTGCCCTTTTAGATGACTTTTGAAACCAAAGCCTTTGCTACAAACTTTACAACTAAAGGGCTTTTCCCCTGTATGAGTCCTCATGTGCCCTTTTAGATGACTTTTGTAACCAAAGCCTTTGCTACAAACTTTACAACTAAAGGGCTTTTCCCCTGTATGAGTCCTCATGTGCTCTTTTAGATGAAATTTGCGACCAAAGCCTTTGTTACAAACTTCACATGTAAAGGGCTTTTCCCCTGTATGCCTTTCCCTGGTCTCCTCCCACTCGTCATCATTGTCCGATTCAGAAGAGTGTAAAGAGAGGGGCTGGTTATCACTAGTTGGCTCCCAGTGCTCCCACTCATCATCACTGTCAGATTCATTGTCCAATTCAGAAGAGTGTAAAGAGAGGAGCTGGCTATCACTAGCTGGCTGTGATGTTCCACAGTCCTCTACATCAGCTTGTGTTTTCATGTGTTGAGTTAAAGTGCTGGCTAGAGGCTCCGTCTCTCTGCTTTCAGCATCATCATCACTTTTCACAGCAAGTAATGTCAATGTTGACCCGTCATCCTCCACTGGCCTTTGAAGTAGCTTCTGTTCATCTTTAATCTGTAAAGACTCCGGTTCCTCCTGGACCAGACTGGACCTCCTTTCCTGCTGTTCACTGGAAAGTGCTTCTTTAGGCAATAGAAGAAAAAAAAAAAGAAATCCATTAAATGTTGAACAGTGTTTCCTCTGTTGTGCTACAAGGGAAACCCTTCAGTCAAACATGTCCTCCAACTACCACAGATACAACAGTACTGGAGAAACTTCCACTGTAAATTAAACCATCAGCATACCGTAAGCATAAATCCTCTAATAGGGACCTCTGTTCAATTAAAGGTCCACTTCGCCACTTTTTAAACCTACCTTCATATACTGTAATTGGTCCTCCTTAATGTTCATGATAAAATACCACAATTTTTCTCCACAAATCTGTGATTCTACTTTTCCTATAATCAGCAGAAATTAGTGTGTATACATACCTAACGGATTGCAATAATATAACATTCTCTATGATCGGTAACAGGTAGGTGACACTTATATAGCCTTGTGTAGCCAGCCTTCCCCCAGGCAGATTAAGTCTGGCGCATCTCAATTGTGGGAGGACTAGGACTTCACGCCCGAAGTGGTAACGAGCCAACCAGATTCGTCTGGAACCAGGCTATAACCAACCAGGGTCCAGTATGCAAATATGGGGCGGGACATTGCAGAGAAAAAAAATAATACTGAGGGACGAGACTAATATCCACGCAGTGATGAGATGAGATATACTTTATTAATCCCCGAGGGGAAATTGAAGCGTTACAACAGCACAAAGTGACACATAGAAAGCTAAAACTACTGGACAGACAGAAACACAAAACAGACACAAATGGATATAAACCACACAAGACCAGCACCACCAAGGACCATATGCCAATTGGGGGGGGGGGGGGAGTTCTTATGCATTCGCATTGTATAGTCTGATAGCAGTTGGCATAAAAGAGAGTCTGTATCGTTCCGTGTGCATCCTCGGGGGGAGTGTGAGCCTACGGCTGAAAGTGCTCACCCTATCTTGCAGCACACCATAGAAGGGGTGGGAGGGATTAGCCAGCATGGAGTTCAGTTTGTCCCCTATCCTCCTCTCCGCGACTGACTGCAGGCTCTCCATTCGGAGGCCAACAACAGAGCTTGCCTTCTTTATGATCTTATTGAGCTTGTTGAGCTCACCGGCCTTGATGCCCCACCCCCAGCATACCACAGCATAAAGCAGAACGCTGGCCACAACAGACTGATAAAACATCACAAGTAGCTTGCTACATACACCAAAGGACTTGAGCCTCCTCAGGAGGTACAGTCTGCTCTGACCCTTTTTGTACACAGCCTCTGTATTGTCTCTCCAGTCCAGGTCTTTGTTCAGGATATTAGTATCGCTATGCGAGCCGCGAGCCATCATAGAGATCAGATTACAGACTGTAGCTGAGCCAGCAGCACCACCACCACCACCACCACGCACTTAACATGGGTCAGCTGTACAACAGACAACAACAACAACCGGACCAACAGTCACTGCAGTCTACATGTTTATTTACCTGGTTGCAGTGTTGCCGCAGTTCACGCTGACGCATTTTCTTTTTATCGTATCCAGAAGGATAAACTTGCTTCATGACTGTGATAGATAGATTCTGTTCTGTCTCAAAACAAATTGTCCCGTCCGAACCGAAGCAAAGTTAGCAAACACTTTGGAAGGGTGGTGGCCGTGCGGGGAAAAATAACTACTATGTGTCATTTTGACAACCAAGGTATGCCGTTCACCCTTCTGCGTAGCCTAGTACACACTACACTACACTATGTTCTTTGCGCAGGGTGGGTGGCGGCCGCACAGCGTACACTGCGCAAAGCAGAGGGGCTCTTGGGGAATCGGGGGACTTCACAGCCTGCGTAGTTTGGGGTGAGAAACACCTTGTGTGTGCGTGTGACAGACATTAAATATGTGACTCTTTTCAGGGAAAAGAAAACATATACAGTGGGGAGGAGGGGAAAGAGGGGTGGGTGGGGGACAGTTTTGAATTGCAGCCGTCCGTAGGTGCCCTTTGAGAACGGTTTTGAAGGAGTCAAGGGATTTGCATGTCTTAATGACCGTTGGTAGGGCGTTCCACATTTTGGTGGCATAGGAGCGAAATTAATTTAGTCCCTTGTTTGTGCCAAATCTGGGTTGCACATGAGGTGGGTTCGGGAGTGAGGCCAAGTAGTAGCCTGACCAGTTTGTTTTGAGAGGTCTGGAGCCTTGTTTTAAGGGCCTTTGAGGTGCTGTGGTACCAAGAGGTGCATGCATACTCGAAGAAACCTTGTACGAGGGCTCCTGTTAGGGTCTTCAAGGTGTTTTTGTCGACCAGTGAGGAGGTCCTGTATAGGAATCTTGTTCTTTGCTATTTGATCCAAAGAGAATGGATTCAGTTTTTCCCAGGTGTAAAGATAGTTTGTTATCAGCGAGCCAGGTGCAGATTCTACCGAGTTCAGAGCTGAGGGCCTTTTCAACCTGCAGCTTGTTCCTGTCCGAGACCAGCAGTGCTGAGTCATCTGTGAACAGGAACAAGTTGCAGTCACAAGCTGATGTCATGTCGTTTACATATATTAGGAACAGTAAAGGCCCTAGTATGCTTCCTTGTGGAAGGCCACAGCTCACGGGGGGACGGGGGGCAGCGTTCCGTTCATATATACCTAGCTATATATACTGTATAGAGCGTCGCAGTCCCGCCCCTTACCATGGACCAGGAAATGAATCCCAATGCATTTTTCCCATAGACATTTCGAAAAGTATTTATTTAAAGACCTTTTAAGCGTCGTACGAAGCCAACTCGAGTCGTGACAAATCATGACAACACACACAATATTTTGGACAAAACAAATAATTACAAAGAAGAAAAACAACAAAAAAAGTGTTGTAACCTGCCGTTTTTTTTCTTCTTTCTAATAATTTTTTCGGCCCCAAAAATTGTGTTTGTTGTCATGATTTGTCACGACTCGAGTTGGCTTTGTCCGCGGCGTAAACGTCTTTAAATAAATACTTTCTGAAATGTCTATGAACGGAGAATCATTTCCTGCTCCATGGTAGAGGGCGGGACTGCGACGCTCTATATCCAGCTATAGTTATATAGCTCATGTGAACCGTTTGAGCAATAAAACTTTGCGTGCATTTTGTATTGCTTCCAAACTCCAACACTTTTTCTTTCTTAGGAGAAAGTAAATCATAACATGTCTACAGTGGATTTTTATGAAACGCTTTTCTGATTGAAAGAGGATAATTCAAGCTTTCCCTACAGGTGCAATGTTGATGAGTTTAACGTTGTTTAATACAAGCAGATGGGAAATTTGATTTGGAACAGCTGCAATACCGCTGGGTGACCTAAAGTGGCATTATTGAGCAGCCTAAAGTGGTGTCCAGACGAGGACGTATTCTGCGTTACCCGCACAACTATTTCGCCGATCTGCCCTTTTGGCCACACGGAGACAGCGTTTTTGGAGACTTAACTGGCTAATTTTGAAACCACCTCCCAGAGTGGCAAACTTTGGAAACGCCGTGTGTACAGCGAATGCTGCCCATTTGCTGAAACGGTGACGCAATAGTCCCCTCGTCCCCTCCAAACTAACCTCACGTCACCAGACTTTCCACCTCCAGTATCACAGCAATTTATTTTTTTATATTTGTACATAATGTCTATAAAACTCTTATCCAAAAATAGCCGATCTGCAGCCAGTGCATGAGCTTGTAGATGAGATATTTTCAGAGAACAGATCTAAATTATGGTGATTACCAATCTGGAAAGCCATGATCTACATTATTGTTAGCCTACTAATGGTGTGGTGTAGTGTAGAATAGATTAGTATAGGCTATAAAGATAGGCAGCGTGCTGTCTACCCGTCCCTCTCAGGCAGGTATTCCTCTATACCTGCCTGTCACTGTTTCTAATTCCTCTTTTTTTATACTTTTGTATAGCATATGTACAATTTCTCTTGTTAACTAGCTGCAGATTAGGCAAAATGTTTAGCGCTGTGCAGGCAGCAGGTGGAAAGGAATCAATCTATTAACAAGAAATTATGACATTCAGCTGTGTTGCGCACCAGCGAATATATTCAATCTCCAAAATCATAAGTTCACAATGCATACATGTCGCCCCTCGTTGTGAGCTTTAAGATATGCAAACTATGAATCTCATGCTTATGTATACATTACTTTGTAGCCTACTTCTGGCAGAAGAGGGTAGTTATGAGAATATAGGATGTATGTAAAATCATTACAATTGTAATGATTTGTAATGTAAAAACATCAGCTACAGTTTATTATGCCCAGGAGCCTATCCACGTTTTTCCCCGCCAAGGCACTGGGGCTCCTTGTGTGTGTGCTTTGCTTCCTTCAGGCCGCGTTGCCATGTCTGCTTATTATAAGCAACCTTTGACTTGTTTTTTTCTGTAAGTCACTTGCAAATAAATTATTGGTAGTTGCTGGTTGATTTTTTGGGCTTGATTCTAAAGTGTACAG
The DNA here is from genome assembly GCF_951216825.1 of Electrona antarctica. Lineage (NCBI taxonomy): Eukaryota > Metazoa > Chordata > Actinopteri > Myctophiformes > Myctophidae > Electrona > Electrona antarctica. Next base: position 14,668,033 of record NC_136806.1, read on the forward strand.
TAGTTGCTTATTTGGGCTTGCGTCCACATTTCTTCACATCAAGGAACCCCAGATTAATATGTAATTGTCCACAGACATCCATCTGAACATATTTTGTGCCAGTCACACTGAGCACTACAACTATAAACTGCAGCCAGCCAGCGGTGTTTGTTGAGCAGCCTGCACCGCTCAATTCACACAGGAGTGATTTCTCTTATTGCTTGGCCCTGTCTTATCGCTGCTTGCAGCTATATTTTATTTTTATTATTTTTATTAATTAATTTATTTTTACCTGAGAGAGTGTGGCACCTTGTCTTCCCATCTAGTAATGTCACTGTTGACGCTTCAGCCTCCTCTTCCATGTCCTCTTTATTGTGTGGAGGTGGTGGTGGTTCCTCCTGGACCAGACTGGGGCTCCTCTCCTCATGTTCAGGGGAACCCTCTTTACACACAGACACAAGGAGATAAGAGCTAGCATTAGACAGCAAAACAACTCAAAGGGCTTTTCTAAATGTATATGATTTACTCTCCTATTATTAATTGGTTTGTCAGCTTAACAAACCTGATCTGTATAGTTTGACGTGTGGCTGTAAAATGACGTCCAGGAGTTTGTCTCGTTTCTCCAGCAGAGTTTCCAGTGTCTCCATCTCTTTCTGGAAGAGGCTGAACATGAACGTTGCAGCCGTACCGAGACGCTCCGACACCAACACTCTGACATCAAACTTCAGCTGACAAACATCGCCTTGCTGTTTGTCCAAAACACACACTATGT
>NC_136806.1:14671283-14701283 GCF_951216825.1 Electrona antarctica
TATGGAACTGATACTATGGGAGTGAATTGGACTGAATGGGAGTGAATGGGAGGTACTGTTACTATGGGAGTGAATGGGAGTGAATGGGAGTGAACGGGAGTGAACGGGAGTGAATGGGACTGAATGGGACTGAATGGGAGTGAACAGGAGTGAATGGGACTGAATGGGAGGTACTGTTACTATGGGACTGATACTATGGGAGTGAATGGGACTGAATGGGAGTGAATGGGATGAATGGGAGTGACAGTCCCATAGTAACAGTAGCTCCCATTCACTCCCATTCAGTCCCATTCACTCCCATTCAGTCCAGTTCACTCCCATTCACTCCCATAGTAACAGTACCCCCCATTCACTCCCATAGTATCAGTATCAGTGTTTAAAATAATATCAGAGCACAAAGACATTTGATACTGAATGGGAGTGAATGGGACTGAATGGGAGGTACTGTTACTATGGGACTGATACTATGGGAGTGAATAGGAGGAAATGGGACTGAATGGGACTGAATGGGAGGTAGTTACTATGGGAGTGAATGTGAGTGAATGGGAGTGAATGGGAGGTACTGTTACTATGGGACTGATACTATGGGAGTGAACTGGACTGAATGGGAGTGAATTGGACTGAATGGGAGTGAATGGGAGGAACTGTTACTATGGGAGTGAATGGGAGTGAATGGGAGTGAATGGGAGTGAATGGGATTTAATGGGACTGAATGGGAGTGAATGGGAGTGAATGGGAATGAATGGGACTGAATGGGAGTGAATGGGAGGTACTGTTACTATGGGACTGATACTATGGGACTGAATGGGAGTGAATGGGAGTGAACGGGAGTGAATGGGACTGAATGGGAGTGAATGGGAGGTACTGTTACTATGGGACTGATACTATGGGACTGAATGGGATGAATGGGAGTGACCCATTCCCATTCCCTCCCACTCACTCCCATTCACTCCCTTTCACTCTGAATGGGAGTGAATGGGATGAATGGGAGTGACAGTCCCATAGTAACAGTAGCTCCCATTCACTCCCATTCAGTCCCATTCAGTCCCATTCACTCCCATTCAGTCCAGTTCACTCCCATTCACTCCCATAGTAACAGTACCCCCCATTCACTCCCATTCACTCCCATAGTATCAGTATCAGTGTTTAAAATAATATCAGAGCACAAAGACATTTGATACTGAATGGGAGTGAATGGGAGTGAATGGGACTGAATGGGAGGTACTGTTACTATGGGACTGATACTATGGGAGTGAATGGGAGGAAATGGGACTGAATGGGACTGAATGGGACTGAATGGGAGGTAGTTACTATGGGAGTGAATGTGAGTGAATGGGAGGTACTGTTACTATGGGACTGATACTATGGGAGTGAACTGGACTGAATGGGAGTGAATTGGACTGAATGGGAGTGAATGGGAGGAACTGTTACTATGGGAGTGAATGGGAGTGAATGGGAGTGAATGGGATTTAATGGGAGTGAATGGGAGGTACTGTTACTATGGGACTGATACTATGGGACTGAATGGGATGAATGGGAGTGACAGTCCCATAGTAACAGTACCTCCCATTCACTCCCACTCACTCCCATTCACTCCCTTTCACTCTGAATGGGAGTGAATGGGATGAATGGGAGTGACAGTCCCATAGTAACAGTAGCTCCCATTCAGTCCCATTCACTCCCATTCAGTCCAGTTCACTCCCATTCACTCCCATAGTAACAGTACCCCCCATTCACTCCCATAGTAACAGTACCTCCCATTCACTCAGATTCAGTCCCATTCACTCCCATTCACTTCCATTCACTCCCATTCATTCCCATTCACTCCCATTCACTCCCATAGAATCAGTCCCATAGTATCAGTCCCTCCCATTCACTCCCATTCACTCCTATAGTATCAGTCCCATAGTAACAGTACCTCCCATTCACTCCCATAGTATCAGTCCCATAGTAACAGTACCTCCCATTCACTCCCATTCAGTCCCATTCAGTCCCATTCACTCCCATAGTATCAGTCCCATAGTACAGTGCCTCCCATTCACTCCCATTCATTCCCATTCACTCCCATTCATTCCCATTCAGTCCCATTCAGTCCAATTCACTCCCATTCACTCCCATAGTATCAGTCCCTAGTAACAGTACCTCCCATTCACTCCCATTCTATCAGTCCCATAGTAACAGTACCTCCCATTCACTCCTATTCAGTCCCATTCGCTCCCATTCAGTCCCATTATATCAGTCCCATAGTAACAGTACCTCCCTTTCACTCCCATTCTATCAGTCCCATAGTAACAGTAACTCCCATTCACTCCCATAGTATCAGTCCCATAGTACAGTACCTCCCATTCACTCCCATGCACTCCCATTCACTCCCATTCAGTCCCATTCTATCAGTCCCAAAGTAACAGTACCTCCCATTCACTCCCATTGAGTCCCATTCACTCCCATTTTGAAAGGTGTGTTAAAATGGCCTAAGTCACATTTTATTATGACTTAGGCAAAATAAAATGGCCTAAGTCTCACTCTTGACATAGGCCATTTTTTTAATAGGGTGTAACAGGAAGGCCTTTTACGTTAGGGCTTAGGCGATTTTACCAGAGGTGGCCAGCATCACCAGGAGTTGATTTAGGCCAAAAACTCATTTTCAGCAAAAAATGACTTAGGCCATTAGTTTAATAAGGTGACGATTTATAATGTAATGTAATAATGTTTTTTTACCTTTGGGTCCCTGCAGGGAGACAGCAGAATTCTGGGACCAGCTTTGGGACGTCCTGTGTTAAGATGAGTAACAAGAGTGACATGGAGCGCCTGGGGGTGTTCAAGGAGATGGGATACGTGTCCATCGGGGACAAGTACGTCTCGTCAACTAATCGTGAGTTACACTTTCATCTAAACCAATAGGCTCTATCTATCTAGTATATACATGCACAGCAGCCATTTTGGAAACATCTATTCATGCTTCCGGGCAAGGAAGCTTAGAGAAGGAAAGGTCATGGTCACGTGACTGGGCTGCACCATGACACTTTCATGGACACTTTCATGGGAGGCAAATCTCGCACCGGAAGTTCAATGAATACATGTCAGTGAATGGAGCCGGCTGGACCAGCTCGTGAACAAACATTAGTTCAGTCAGACAACTCACGAATAGTTAAACCAATATTTATTACAGAATGAGTAATGAGTGTGCATATGATATTAGACTTGGCGTTCGGCTCTGCTGGATTTCTCCCTGCTCGGCATGGTTAAGCAATAATACAGAATATAAAGAGCAGGGAGATAGATATACAATAACCCCCCCATGGGGAACATAAATAGCAGAGCCCACCGGTGGTGCTGGGGAGGTGGTGGGAAAAAACATCACATACAACCAGGGACCATATGCAGAGGAAGGCAGGAAGAGCATGCAGACTGGTGAGCTTAAGTAGCCCGCCCAATTGGTCAGCTGACTGCCGCATCGGCGAATGACGTGAGGGACTTGCACACACTTGTACACCCACATAGTAATGCAGCATGTTAACCCCTTGAGTATAGTATGCGCCTTGAGCATGGCATGAACCCCCCTTGAGGTTGTCTGAATGAACTAACTCCGCAAGCTACGTCTCATTTCAGTCAGACAACTCACGAATAGTTAAACCAATATTTATTACAGAATGAGTAATGAGTGTGCATATGATATTAGACTTGGCGTTCGGCTCTGCTGGATTTCTCCCTGCTCGGCATGGTTAAGCAATAACACAGAATATAAAGAGCAGGGAGATAGATATACAATAACCCCCCCCAACACACATACTTCCGGTGAACTCTCACCGTTGATCCGGGCAGGTGACCCACTATGGATACACAGTGACGAAATGCAAATATGCATTTCTGGAACCTGCCGGATATGCTAACCCCCCCAACAAAGCAGAACCGGAACGCCCTACGGGAATACTCAACCGATACACATCCGTGCAGATGTCCCACTGAGAATAGTGACGAAATGCAAGCTATGCATTTCTGAATTTTGCACGGATATTTTAACTTTTACGTGAGCTATGTGTAGCCATGACTGCACGCCGAGCCGTGAGGCTTACCTCTTGAGAAAAAATAATGTGTGGGGCCCCGGCCGATACCCCCTTTTTTTTTTTTTTTTTTCTCCCAGCATGAGAGACAACCATCTGGGATCGGCTGGGGCATACTAACCTTAAGCTTAAGCTGAAAAAGGCCTGCTTGGCTGCGCTCGCCGATAGGCCATTCCTCTATTGCCACTATAGAGGAATATTCTACGCTGCTGCGCGCGTGTAGTGCAACCATTCACCGTTACGCCGACGTCCTCAGCAAGAGGAACGCCACCGGCCCGCTGTTTCAGAGCCGCTATAAACATAAGGATATTCTAATTTACGAGAGCTAAGTGTAGCTATGACTGCACGCCGCAGCCGTGCGGCTTACCTGAACTATTTCACAGGGCTTACATGTAGTGCGACCATTCACCGTTACCCCAACGTTAATCTAAAGCCAAAATGAGGAAACCACCATTACCCCGATGTAGAGGAACACTGTAGAGGAACATCTACTGAGCCATTTAGTCACTAGCTTGTGACATGCCACCAATGAACTACCCCCAGCGACCACCGTATATGCAAGGTAATAAGATTACCATTCCTGATCAGATACAGCACTTGCATTCATTACATCCTGAATCAACAACTGAAAGCTCTTCTGATTAGATGCACATAATGATTCATGGGCAGCTGAGGACCATGGCCTGAGTTTCGGTTGGCGACTGCCGCATCAGCGTGGCAGTAGAATCAGGAGTAGCGAGGAAATGAGCTGAGAAGACCGATAGCCATGGCTTAGGCAGGGCTCACGCCACCTTACGGAGTCCAGAACGCATCCAAAGCAGGTTTCCCAATGCAGAACTAAAATACACAAGCAGAGACAGAGTTACTTATACTTCATCCTGACTGAATGATTAAAAGAGTAAATAGGGGATCCTAAGCACGGATCGGAAACAGAGATCATGCTGAGGGTCAAGATCAGCAGAAGAGACTTCCCACACCACACGAGCCTGATAAGCCGTTTAAAGAGAGATACCGATATTTAAAGAGAAAGCCTTAGATCTTAATCCTAGACTATTTAGACACCCAAGTGATAGAGGCCCTTTATGAATTAACTTACATGAGCGGCATATGCTCTTCATGAGGCCTTTGAGCAATTGAATATGAGCTTAAAATAGCTTGAGTCGTGCAGACCCGAGAACTATTCAAGACCACCCTCGTCCAGAACTGGGATGAGATACACTACTATGTCCCATACAAGCAATCTATGATCATGCTGCAGAATCAGCAGCACTGCGCATGGGTGATGGTGATGGACTTACTTCTTTGCCAGATACTAGAACCATCACTTTCGAAGAAAACCCAACCGGCCAAGGCGGCTAACACCGGCTGAAGAAGCATTGGTGAATCTCCTGACTGAGCGACCTTAGGACGTCTGAGATTTGTGCTGAAAGAAAGCTTAGGGCCAAAGAACATCTGAGGGTCATGAACCTGTTGAACAAATGAGCCGCAGATAATAGATAAAACATATGCTTTGAGAGAAAGCAAGATATATGCCTGTCCTGTATAGCCACTTATTTTTATTATAATTATTAATATTATTAATACATGTATTACTTTATTTAACATAACACTAAACAGCTTCTATGAGGAAGCAATGACAATGGCTACAGATATTGACAACATTGATGCCACTAACTATGAATTTATTACTGCATTCATTTAGATTGCCATCCAATGCCATTAGTAGCAATAACTAAGATGAGCGGAAAAACAAGCCTTGCTGAGTCATGAGGCCCGGGGGCAGGAGCCCAACTCTTGATCCAGAAGTGTGAGGCGGATTGATGTACACGTACAGCCCCTGGACATGACACTAGAATGACGCAGGGACTTACTCCATTACGACTGTTGATGCCGAGTGCCGAGGATCGGAGGAGGCACTGGGTTCCCATTTTTCCGGAGTCTTTGGTATGACCCAGCCGGTGATCGAGCCACAACCTCCCAGTCTCGGGGCAGACTCGTCTAGCCGCGAGGCCCCTGGGCTGGTACCAGAACGTGAAGGCTTACAACAAGATTAGAAGTAGCTACCAAGCAGCCACAAAGAAAATCAGCCCCATCCCTACTAACTGCAACGTTAAATAGATTAACAACAAGATATACTGGCCATCTTGCACAACTATAGACTACTTTAACATAAACGTTTAATGAGCACCATGAGCCAAAAGTGTTTCGAGCATTGGATCCATCGTCCTGATGATGCAGTGCTGAATGAGGTCACACAACTAACCAGGGGCGGCCTTAGGAATCTGGAGGCTCGTTTCAAGACCAAATATGAGGCCTCCATAACCTATGACGTAATTATCCTGTTGATACGGGTGTATTGATACAATAGTTTGACTGTTCAATATTGCACGCAACCATTACTCTCGACAATGATGCAGCGACAACACCACCTCTCCTCATCCTGCTGTCCCTTCACGATAAGTGTCTCCCCTTTACCTCCCAATGCTGCACATTTTACCCATGGTTGTTAACAGGAAATAAGTGTAACTTAACATTGTGGGAGAGAGTAAGGCAGCGAGTGAGCGAGAGAGAGGCCAAAGGTGGCGGGGGACACCCGCCGGTCAGTCAGTGCTCGGAGGGCCCCTGAGGGTGGAGGCCTGTTTCAGTTGAAACTGGTGAAACATAGCAAAGGCCTCCTATGCAAGTTGCAACTAACCCAACTTATGCTATATCCACTGCGGAATTATAGACATTAAACGTCATCACTGATATTTGCCTAATGCTGTTACTCAATACTATAGCGGTACTGAGCGACGTCAAATCGATTACTGATCTGAATACAAACTGGCAGACTACATTTCCCAGGCTGCACAGGGGAAAACACAACCAATAGGTTGCACAAGCACTGCGACACGGAAGCCAAGCTTGCTGCGAACATAGACATACGTCTATGGCTGCCTTCCTTCGTCCCAGGTCCTCTCAAGGATAAGTGATGAATTAATGCTTAGGAGTTTCACTTTAGAGCTCCTGGCAGTGGATGTTAGTTGTGCAGAAATTAAGCAATACAGCAAGCTGCTAGCCTACCACCTTTTGAAACATCTTCAGTACCACAAAGCAACTGCCATTACCTAATCCTACTCAAGGACTGATCAACAGAACATACAGTATGAATCTGAAACATTAAAGGTGACAATGAGCGATGGGACACACGGTGACAAGACGCTATATGTATATATTGATCTGAACTTCTGACCTCAAAGAGAGTGAGGAGGGTATGCGCGTGACATCATCATCAAACCAGGAAGTTATGCGGGAACGCCTACCGAGTGGCAGAAAACTACTTCTGGCCTTGACAGCCCATGCATCCAGACAGAAAAGTCCAATATGATTGCATTAAACAACGTTAAACTCACTTTGCCACTCGATTTGCCATTCACTTTATGCATGCGCATACCCTCTATACACTGGAGTGACTAGACCGACAGCTAGATATGCTTAAAGAGGCGGACGGAGGCAGCAGTTTGTTAAAGCTTTTAACTCTTCTCCAAGACAGCTCAACCCGGATAGTGAAGCTGAGACATGATACAACGAAAAGAAAGCACTAATTAAATGATACCCATTGAGAAATACGTCCGAAAATAAACCGCTAGAAACAAATCTACAGATCTACAGCAGTAGACAGTAGGCTATGTCACTTGACATGACATTACTGCAAATGCAATTTGCAATTTTAACCTACTTTAGAATGACACTGCACATAACTGAAATGGATTTAGATGAATTAACAATAACGTATGATACTGTCCTTGAGAATTGGAAACATGGAATAACTTTAAGATTAATAACTATGCCACATATGACTTGACAGTCAGAAAGCTCTTCTAGAGCTGCATAAATGTATTAGTGTTAACCAGGCATAAAACTGAAGCATAATAAATCACATGGCAAAAGGGTGCTAGCTTTAGCATTAGTTTAGCATGAACAAACCCTCATGGCAATGAGGAAACCTCAACAACCATATGGCTACAAAAGCACCAACCTATATCGAGATTGCAATTAAGGTAGTTACCTCACAGACAACACTTTCTAAAGCACATATAGAAAGTGATTTAAGGAATACTTTGGTAAGCAGAGTGTGACTGAAGTCTTGCTCCAAAATGAATGAAACTGCTAGGAGACACAGACAGGCAGCCGAGTTGCCAGATCTTGAGAAAGAAAGCAACCAGGTGTAGAACCATCCTGTACCCGACTAGGACTCGCCACGTGACAATTTAACTTACAATATATACCCTAATGACTACGACGACTTTGAAACAATACAGTTCATTGGACAAGGTCATTTGGATCCATGACAGAACACCAGAACCGAACAGTTGACTACAGAAAACAAGCCCAACATTGCTTATAAAAGCGGACGTGGAAACGGGCAACCACTGCACATGAGTTGAGGACCCATTACTGGAGGGGAGAAACACTGCAACGGCTGACTTGGCAAAACATTAGCAAAATGAAAACTTGGCTATGGAACACATACCATGTTACAATAGAAGCTGCAGCACTGACTGCGCATCCGGCTTAATTACCAAACGGCTATTATGAAGCTTGTTGAAGCCACATAGTAGAATTCAGCAGCATTAGCAGAATCATATCAAACTCAAATTTTGCATACAACCTGCAGGCCCTTATCACAGCAAGGACTGTAGCTGAGAAGCATAATTTAAGCAGAAGTAGCTGCACACACGGACAGCAATAGCAGCAGCAGCAACAACAACAACCACGAGGAACAAAAAACATCACATACAACCAGGGACCATATGCAGAGGAAGGCAGGAAGAGCATGCAGACTGGTGAGCTTAAGTAGCCCGCCCAATTGGTCAGCTGACTGCCGCATCGGCGAATGACGTGAGGGACTTGCACACACTTGTACACCCACATAGTAATGTGGATCGCCACCTTGCCGTGGTGGAGAACCTTGTGTGTTCCAATGAACCTGAGAGCGATGCCGTCGGGAGCTTAGTTTGGCTCCTGGTAGGGTCACCCATGGCGGTAAGGTCGAGGGGGAGGTTCCAGACAAAGAGCGATCCAAAACAAGTCCTCAACGGCGGAGTGTGCGGATGATGGCAGCAGAGAAGCTCCACAACGGACATAAAGGCGGAAGAAGGCTGCAGCAAAGATGGGCCCCCAATTGTCTTGGTTTCCTTGCCATTGGACCCTGGCCTTCTCTTTGTCAAGGACAGTGTGGTGGCTGACTGTGCACCAGTCTCCCCACTTTAAAAGATACCACGCACAGGCGTTCTCCTGAACGGACCAACCATTACCCAACCCCCCCTACAAGTCCTATGGCGTCCAGGAAATGGTAACGGGAGCAGGACAGTGAAGTCTGGGAGCTTCTAGCCACGCACTGGCACATAGGCGGTGGGTGTCTGATTCAGTCGCCTTGCTCTCGGACCGAGGCAGAGAGAGCATCTCGGCAGCTGCACCCACGTCTGAGCAGCCCTATTCAGGGTCCACTCTGCTCACCCCACATGGGGAAGGGGCTAGAAAAGGTGCCCTAAAAATAGCCTGCCTCTCATAACCTGACTGGATTACCGCATCCAGTGGGTTCACCTTTATAGCGGTCGAAAAACAAGAAAAACTAAAACAATGACAATGAAAACAATGAACTTTGGAGCATGGAACGTGAGAACACTTATGGACAGTGCCTCCAGCAATCGTCCAGAGAGAAGATCCGCAATCATTTCCAGGGAGCTGAAAAGGTGGAATATTGACATCGCTGCCCTGTCTGAAACCCGCCTGGCCGAGGAGGGGCAACTAAAGGAGGAGAAAGGGGGATATACCTTCTTTTGGAAGGGAAAATCAGCTGACGAACCCAGAATCCATGGAGTTGGATTTGCCATCAAAAACCGGCTCATCTCCCAACTCTCCGAGTCTCCAGTAGGCATCAATGAGCGTCTCATGACCCTAAGACTGAGGCTCTCAAACGATCAGATGGCCACTGTTGTGAGTGCCTATGCACCAACCCTGGACTCACAGGATGAAGACAAGGAGACCTTCTATGCAACTCTAGACCAGGTTCTATCGAGCATCCCGAAAGAAGATAAGATCCTTCTGCTCGGAGATTTCAATGCCAGGGTTGGCAAGGATCACATGCTCTGGAAGGGCACTTTAGGCAAAGAAGGTGTTGGGAATGTAAATTCCAACGGAGTCCTTCTTCTGTCAAAGTGTGCTGAACATGAGCTTGTGATTACAAACACCCTTTTCCGTCAGAGAAACAGGCTCAAAACCTCCTGGATGCATCCCAGATCGAAGCTTTGGCATCTCATTGACTTTGTCATTGTCAGGGCTAGAGATCGTAAAGATGTTAACCTCACCAGGGCCATGATCTGCGCGGACGACTGTTGGACAGACCATCGACTCATCCGCTCTACAATGAACATCGAGTTGCGGCAGAAGAGGAGGACACAAAGGAGACTACTCCGCCCTAAATTTAACATCAATAGCCTTGGAGACACAGACATGGTGCAACATCTTCAAAACACCCTATCTGTGAGACTCCCGGAGGAATATCCTGAGGATGTGGAAGAACATTGGAAGGCTTTTAAGACCACACTACTTGAGACCAGCAAGGATACCATTGGCTACAAGACCAGGAAACACCAGGATTGGTTCGATGACAACGACATCGAAATAGAACATCTAATCAATGCCAAAAGGAAAGCCTTTTGTTCTTGGCAGAACGACATCAGCTGTAGGGACAAAAGGCAGGCCCACGCCAAGGCAAAGGCACTTGTCCAGAGCAGAGTGAGAGAGCTGAAAAACCAATGGTGGATGGAGAAGGCCCTGGAAATCCAGAGGCTCGCTGACTCTGGGGACACCAGGGGCTTCTTCAATGCCACCAAGGCTGTCTATGGGCCCAGCTATCGAGGCCTAAACCCTCTCCGCTCTAAAGATGGACAAACACTGCTGAAGGACGATGCAGGTATCAGTTCAAGGTGGCGAGAACATTTCCAAGAGCTTCTAAATCGAAACACCACAGTTGAGATGGAAACAATCAACCAGATCCCTCAGCGACCCATCATGGAGCATTTAGGTGATCCCCCCACCGAAAGTGAGGTCCAGGAGGCCATCGGGAAACTGAGTAATAACAAGGCCACCGGACCAGATGGGATTCCGGCAGAAATCTTCAAGCAGGGTGGACCAAAACTCATTTGCCACACCCATAGCCTCCTTGGTAAAATCTGGGAGAAGGAGGAAATCCCAGCCGAACTCAGGGATGCCCTGATCATCACCATCTTCAAGAAGGGAGATAAGGCGGACTGTGGCAACTACAGAGGCATCTCCCTCCTGTCCACAGCAGGAAAGATACTGGCCCGTATCTTGGCCAACCGCTTACTGCCACTGTCAGAAGAGATCCTTCCAGAGTCACAGTGCGGCTTCCGTCCTGCTAGGGGAACCTCTGACATGATTTTTGCAGCCCGTCAACTGCAAGAGAAATGTCGGGAACAACATCTACCGCTGTACATGGCATTCATCGACCTCACAAAGGCCTTTGATTCCGTGAACAGAATTGCCCTCTGGGGTGCCCTCTCCAAGATCGGATGTCCGGACAAGTACGTGAGGATCTTGCGTCTGTTACACGACGACATGACGGCGACGATAGTTGGCAATGGATGCTCGGAAACAGCTTCCTTCAAAGTTGACACTGGTGTCAAGCAGGGCTGTATCATTGCACCAACCCTGTTTGCCATCTTCATCTCTGCCATTCTTCACCTCACGAGACAAAACCTGCCTGAGGGAGTCAAGTTTGTGTACAGGACTGACGGTGGGCTCTTCAACCTCAACAGGTTTAGGGCAAAAAGCAAAGTGGACACCTCTTCCATTACAGAGCTCCAGTACGCAGATGACAACGCTCTAGTTGCTCATTCTGAAGCGGACCTCCAAAACACCTTGGATGCTTTTGCTAGAGCCTACCGACTCCTAGGACTTGACATAAACATTAAAAAAACTCAGATCCTGTACCAACCAGCTTCTGACACACCCTTCCAAGCCCCCACAATCTATGTGGAAAACCAAACTCTGGAAAACGTGGATCAATTTGCATACCTTGGCAGTCTTCTTTCCACAAGAGCTGTCATTGATGCAGAGATTAACCACCGCATAGGGTGTGCCAGTGCAGCCTTTGCTAGGCTGAGAAAGAGAGTTTTTGAGAATAGGGACATCCAGACCAACACCAAGCTCCTTGTCTACCAAGCTGTAGTTCTGCCCACTCTGCTTTACGGGGCTGATAGCTGGACCACCTACAGCAGACATCTGAAGGCTCTGGAGCGATACCATCAGCGATGTCTCCGCAAGATCCTTAGGATCAGTTGGGAAGAAAGGCGTACCAACATCAGTGTTCTGAAGGAAGCCAACATCCTCAGCATCACCACAACCATCATTCGGCACCAGTTGCGATGGACAGGCCATGTCATCCGCATGCCCAACTACCGCCTCCCGAAGCAAATGCTGTATGGCCAGCTGAAGGAAGGTCAACGCACCCAAGGAGGGCAGAAAAAGAGGTACAAAGATAACATCAAAACTCACCTGAGAAAGTGCCACTTCAACCTCAACACCTGGGAGGAGGCTGCCCTCCAGAGAGGCATGTGGAGCAGGATGGTCCATGAAGGCACAGCACAACAAGAAAAGGACCTCCACAGTGCCACAGAAACAAAAAGGCAACTGAGAAAGGAGAGACCTACCACCAAGACAGCTCCTCACACCACCACCACCACCCCCATGACAACCATTCACATATGCACCCACTGCAACAGAGACTGTGGATCAAGGATTGGCCTCTTCCAGCACTTGAAGACCCACAGATGACCAGACCCACCGACAGGAGGACAATCATACTCGTTCCGAGTGATCGCCGATGATGATGATGAATGCAGCATGTTAACCCCTTGAGTATAGTATGCGCCTTGAGCATGGCATGAACCCCCCTTGAGGTTGTCTGAATGAACTAACTCCGCAAGCTACGTCTCATTTCTGCCACAGACGAAAAACAGTCTAAGTTCACACTATTTATCCATAATATATAAATGATTAAGGGGTCAGGACAACGAGGCCTTTTCGTGGAGGGGTCAGAATGAAATTTGGACATCTGTGGTACTTTGTCATAATATCGGTTCAAGAATATAAAAGAAGACATATCACAGGTTGTTTTATAATCACTTGCTTTTCGATGTGCACAGAGTGCACAGTACATCATTTGAGGATCTAAACAGCAGCAGGTATCGTTTCTGTCTCTGAGGTATCGCGATATTTGGCTGCCAGACAGGAAATGGTGGTGATAGGTCAGAAACATACTTTTTTGCTCTGTAGATACCTCTATAAAATTACACAGTGTACACATCAAAAAGCAATACAGCAGACAATAATGTGTTATATGTCCTCTGTTATTTTCCAGAAGCAATGACATTACAAAAGAAATAGTGTTTGTTCATGAGCTGGTCACTGAGCTCTCGTTGACTCCAGTGCATTCCACCGAACTTTGTGTAGTTTGGCTCCCATGGTGCGACGAATCTGCGGTCTGGAATTGCATGATAGCAAAAATGGCGTCGGTGACCTTACCTCCATTCCATCTATACCTTGCTTCCGGGACCCTTCCCTACTTCCTTCACAGGTGTTACCAAAGATGATAGATACTATATGAAGGCTCTGTTCCATTGTGGTCAAACAGAGTCAGGGTGCTGCTATTGTGCATGTTGGCTCACTGGAAACACTCTGCTCCACCACATGAATCCCTTACTAATTGCAATTCAATTATGGTCATTGGCCAACTTGCATAATGAGTTCACACTGCGACATTTTCAGCACACACCAAGTATACATTTGTGTCGACAAAATCAACTGTAGATTCAGTCGACTAGACTAGACTAAAACGAGACCAAAACTAAAACATCTCAGATGACAAAAAATATGACTAAAACTAAATGCTATATTTCTATATTCTAAAGACAATGACTAAAACTGTGTGGCGTCAAAATTAACACTGGGTTGTGCCCCCCCCCCCCCCCCCCCCCCGACCGCCAGGTCCGTTCAACGAGGAGGCCTATAAAAACCGCCAGATGCAGGGGGGCGTGTCCAAGCGGGCGTGCTCGCTGCAGAGCGGCTACTTCGAAACGGAGTACCGGCGGATCTTTGAGCGCGAGGCGCTGACGGACCCCGCGAGACGGGCCCGCCTAGAGCGCCTCGCACAGGGCAAGAAGATACTCAGCAAGGCCTTCCTGCCCTGCAGCGGAGCCAAGAGACCGTGAGGCCGGGGTCACATGCACGCACGCACGCACGCACGCACGCACGCACGCACGCACGCACGCACGCACGCACACGCACACACACACACCGCCTGAGCGACAAGAGAGCGTGAGGCCGGTGTCACATACACACACACATACACATGCACGCACACACACACTAGGGGTGGGCAAAATCGATATATTGCGATTTTTAATGCCACGATATTAAAATCAGAAACTTTTTTTTTTGTATCAGAAAGACTGACTGACATTATCTGCTGCATTGAAGTGTATGATTGAACTTTTCATGCATGGTCTATATTGTTTTGAATTGTTTTACAATGTTCTAGTAAAAGCAAAGTAACTTGGGGAAAAAATCCCAATAAATCTCTATCAAATCGAATCGCAGTATAATAAGAAAATCGAATCGGCACCCTAGTCGGCACCCTAGGTATCAATATCGTATCGAATCGGGAGGCAAGTGAATCGCCCCACGCCTATAGCACGCACGCACGCACGCACGCACACACACTTTGTAGGCTTATTATATTTTTATTTTTATTATTCTTTCTCCGTATCTCTTCTACTTTTCCTTCCAGGTGTGGTTTGGGGAGTTTCTACGGGACTCTCTCCGGACCCGTGCCGTCCATGAGTCCCCTGAAGGTCCCCGGGAAACCCCGCTCCTCTCCGGGACGCAACATCATCACCAACCCCCCCAAGAAGGGCAGTGGCTACAGGTCTGTGGCATGCTGCCAGCTTTACAATTTACAATTCATAAGCATTTAGCAGACGCTCTTATCCACAGTAACGTACAATAAGCAAGGTCAATGCAATAACGGCGGATGTTAAAAATATATAGATTTTCCCATGTAAAGATTGCACACATTTTCAAAACGTAAAAAAAGCAAAAACAGTAGTCTCGGCTAGATCTGCTATTTTCACTATTTCTGATAGCTTGTTGATGGGTTGTTTGCTATTTTCAGGGCTTTAGTTATAAATGTAAAGCATTTCTTTAACCACGTAACGTGAGCCCCATGCAGCAGCAAGTGATGTGAGATTGTGGTCTAAACTAAAACATTGCTATATTGGATACATCAGGGTGAAAAAAACAGTGATATACTATTGCTAACTCTGGTGGTGACACAGCCGCTGTGGCTCAGGAGGTTGAGCAGGTCGTCCAATGATCCCTGGGTCGGCGGTTCGAATCCCGGCTCCTCCTCCTGTCCACATGTCAAAGTGTCCTTGGGCAAGACACTGAACCCTACATTGCCTCCAATGAGTTGGTCGGTGTGAGCTCGCCACCATTGGTGTGTGAATGTGGGAAGTGAGGACACTGGCGTTGACTGTTCGCCGCTTCACCTCCCAATGTAATGAATGAATTAACCATTGTAAAGCGCTTTGAGCACTTGGAAAAGCGCTATACAAATGCAATTCATTATTATTATTATATGCTATTTGCCACAGCTATCCCAACGTGACGCTGTCCAAGATGGAGATGTACGCCTCGGACCCCTACCACAGAGCCATGGACCAGCTGAAGGTATGTACGCCTCGGACCCCTACCACAGAGCCATGGACCAGCTGAAGGTATGTACGCCTCGGACCCCTACCACAGAGCCATGGACCAGCTGAAGGTATGCACGCCTCGGACCCCTACCACAGAGCCATGGACCAGCTGAAGGTATGTACGCCTCGGACCCTTACCACAGAGCCATGGACCAGCTAAAGGTACTCAACCAATTAACCCCAGTACTAGCCAGGAAAACTTAAAAACTTCACCCAAATGCAAGTGCATGGACTCAGTCAGACTCCAACTTGAAGGGAAAACAAACGTCTTTCATCTCCAGTACTCACTCACATAAAAACACAGTGGCAGAAACAGGCACAGACGATGCAAAAACAGTCGAATCTGACAAACACAAATGGAAACAAACAGGTAGGCTATATAATGTATACAAAGGGAATTAACTAGTTAAAAAGGGTATGCGTGAGTCGTGACATCATCATCATCATACCCGGAAGTTATGCAGGGAAGAAAAACGTTCTGGCCTTGACAGCGAATACATAGAATACAGAAAAGATCTGATTGCATTAAATGACGTTAAACAATGCTAAACTCACTTTGCCACTCACTTTATGCATGCATGCACATACCCTCTATTGGAGTAGCAAATTCTTGCATAGTCATCGAATGGTCTAAATACAGTGAGTGGGCTACAACTGTGTGTGTGTGTGTGTGTGTGTGTGTGTGTGTGTGTGTGTGTGTGTGTGTGTGTGTGTGTGTGTGTGTGTGCGTGCGTGCGTGCGTGCGTGCGTGCGTGCGTGCGTGCGTGCGTGCGTGCGTGCGTGCGTGCAGAGGGAGGTGGCGACCCATCGCTCCAAGCTAACAGGCGGTCCCTTCAAGCTCCACCTCCATCCCAGGGAGTATTTCCACGGCAACCCGTACCGCAGCGACAGGCCCCGCCCATCGGAGCACAAGCCCCTCCCATCCGGACAGAAACAATTCCCTGTTCCATTCAAACCCTCCTCCCCCAGTAAACGGGTATCTGTCTCTCTCTCTCTCTGTCTGTCTGTCTGTCTATAAGTACATGTAAGTATACATGTAGTGTAAGTACATGTACTCAAGTACTGAACTTAAGTACAATTATGAGGTGAATCATGATTTGAGCGCTCGGCACTGTCAATCAAAGTGACTGTACTACTGGCCAATCACAATCACAGTCAGTGGCGTCATTTCAGCAAAAGCTAAGTTATGGCAGTACGCGCGTGCATGATTGTCGTGCCTATTTCTTTTTTTTTTTACCCATTTTCCTACATTTTTGCGGTTATGTGAGGTTATTTGCCTATTTCTTTTGGCATATTTTCACATTTTAGTAAAAAAAAATCCCCTGGAGCCAAGGTATGACAGCTGCCATAGCCATGGATTGATACCCAATTGACACCACTGATAAGTCTTTTAACATATCAGCATAACATCTGTTTATAACAGACTGTCAGCTTGTGTGGGACAACCAAGGCGTGGTTTTGTGTGTAATGAGTGACAACTAATTACAGATTGATGAACAAATAAAACTTTTGAACGCAGCAAATAGCGTAAGTAGCGATATGCTTATGGCACCACTCTATGCTCTGAGGTCTGGTATAGGGAAACTTGACGACAGGGGGAATTTCTGCAAAATAGACCCCATGTCATTTGGGATCAATCTAATTAGGAAAATTAGCCTATGTGTTATTTAGTCTGAAGTTGTCCTTTAAGTGTGTCTGTGGGTTGCGTGTGTGTGTGCGTGCGTGCTAATGATTGTGTGTATTTCTGCACTGTCTGCATCGAGCAACCTCGGTAGCCTACATAGAAATCGATTTATTGGATATTCTGACGTTCATTATTTAGTTTTGACTATAATTTGTTCCACTTTTTTCTTTGTCAATGAAAACGCATATGTTTTCTCATACCAATAAAGCCCTTTGAATTGAATTTAATTGAATTTAATTGAATGTTTCAGATGGGTGGGATGAAGGCGGGGACGTTCGACGTCTTCCCGTCTCACTCCACTGATCCGTACAGTACGGCCAATAAGCGATCCAGGCCCTCCGGCAAGCCCACCAATCGAGACGAGGTGCGCGTCTTCCGGCCCGCCCCCGGGCCCAAGAGCACGCCGGTGCAGAGCATCATCAGCGTGAACGTCAACAGGTTTCACACTCTCATCTCTCTCCTCCTCTCTCTTTAAAGACAGAGTTTGTGTCCTCTTGGTTGAAATAAGTGCTTAATAGCTCTATAGTCTGATAGTAATCATTGCTATAAAGTGCTTAATAGATTGTGTCATTTCAGGTCGGTACACTCGGCAAACTACACTTCCACTATTCCGGCTATCATGACCTACTGACCTACCAACTACATTACCCAGCCTGCATCACTGGGACTACATTACGCAGCCTGCACCACTGTGACTACATTAACCAGCCTGCACCACCACTGTGACTACATTACCCAGGCTGCACCACCACTGTAACTACATTACCCAGCCTGCACCACTGTGACTACATTATCCAGGCTGCACCACTGGGACTACATTACCCAGCCTGCCCCACTGTGACTACAATTTTAATGAGATTCCTTGCGAAGCAGGAGCGGAAGCTTGTCAAGCTTCTGCGTGCGTAACATGTCCGGAAGTCCTGGAAAAGATACGCTGTGATAGCCATTAGTCACTTGAGTGACAGCGAGAGACTTGGAGGAGTCGCATGAGTGACGTCATTTGGGCAGCGACGCGGCGTGCCTTCAGCGCTTCCCTATGGCAGGGGTTCTCAACGTTTTTGGCCGGGGACCCCCGGAAATGCTTTGGCAATGTCTCGGGACCCCCGCCCCGCCCCCTCCCGACCCCCAATATAAATTGACTGCTACAATAACCTTAAACCATTTTGGGCAGGAACCCCTTTTGGTGTTTTAAGCATTGTTATAATTTAGCTATTGAAAAATAGCAGATCTACAAGCTCATAGCGCGCCACCGAGTGGCGCGCTACGAGCTTGTAGGTCTGCTATTTTTGAAAAATCGTGAAAATAAAAATTTAAAAAGAATCTTTTTTTTTTTTTTTATAATTTGGGGACCCCCTAAAATAATTTGGCGACCCCCCGAGGGGTCGCGACCCACGGGTTGAGAACCCCTGCCCTATGGCACTTCCGCTTGACTTCCTGCCTTCATTGGAGACACATCGCTCCAATGAACTGCGACGGCCAGTGAGGCTATCTATTATTTTTTTAATCTATGCATTAGCCAGCCTGCATCACCACTGTGACTACATTACCCAGGCTGCTTCGCCAGCGAAAAAAATGGATAGTTAATACCGATGACTGAAGCCAGGCAGCTAAAACATTGCATTGGGGGATATTTACAGCCGCATATTGTCCACTACTGCAGTGTACACTATAAAATGATCTGAATATATTATGAATCCGTGCATACTATTTAGTAGCTACTAAGCTTAATTCGGACCTTCTAAAAAGAAATTTGGCAATACTGAATTGTATAATCTGCAGGGCTGGATTGGGACAAAAATTCGGCCTGGTCATTTTCGCGCAAATTTGGCCCAGACTGGCCCACCACAAACAGCGCGCAGAAACTCGACCGCCCACTCCGTCGAGGCACACACAAACAAACGAGCCCTAATACTGCACTTTTACAGAACAATATAAATGTATATATAAATATAAACCAACAGACAACTACTCAACCCTTTGTTGCTCTCACAAGAATGCTGGCAAAAGGATTCAAGATAGAAGAGGGTTTATTTGGTCTCACTTTGCCTGCCTGTCAAAAAAATAAAAATAATAATAATAATCATATCAGACCTACGGTCGCGGCCCACCAGTAATATGACCGGTATGTCCTGTGGCCAGTCCACCCCTGTTAGTGTGGTATTTCGGACGAGCCTTGTGACTTCAATGGATGGATGATGGGGCACAGAGCACAGATGAAAGCCTTTACAAATATATATTTACTCAGACAAAGAGATTATGTTTAACTTCACAGTTATATTCCTCCACATCAGTATTATGGCTGTATGTGCATTAATTAGTTAGTGGACATTTACACAGGGGGCAGCTGTAAAAATATAATTCATCACACATTTATCGTTTTTATTTTTTGCATTATTTGACACTCACACTCTTATTTTCTTACTGGTGTCTACAAAGTCTATGGTGTCTACAAAGACTGATGTGTTTGCCTTGGAAATCTGTTTTAGAATGTGCTGCTATATAAATAAAATATATTATATCAGTTTGTTAATTCTTTTTACAATACAAAAATATGGACATATTCATACATTTTCATACCTCAAGCTTCTATAGAGCCAAAACAAGTTTTCAAATAACATTATTAAAGGTGGTGTAGCGAAAACAGTTACAGCGCTCTATATTCAGATGCAATATCAGGGGTCTCTCCAGCTCGTTATTAAATGTAAATAATATATTTGCAGGTGGGTTGCCAATTTAAGCCACTCAGGAGTGAGTGCCCACATATCGGCCTCGGTAGAGAGAACTCATTCATCAGCTTCAATTTTATAGTTGATCCAGTTCCAAATGTGTCTGCTCATCATGTGAAATGAAATGAAATGATTACTATATTTACCCAGGGTATCTGGGCTAAGCTCAATAACTTGTTTCCAGCCAGGCCCTGCTCATAGAACACATTTCATCGTAGTGGTTCAATGCCTTGTTCAAGGGCACTTCAGCGGTGGTAATTTTAACGTGTCGGACCGCTGATTCGAACTGGCGACCTACCGGTATCAAGACCGATCCGCTATCCGTTCGGCCACCGCTGCCACATATGTCTTTGTGTCATCACTTCCAAATGGTTATCCTGACCTGGAAATGTATGTTCTGTTTATTACAGAGCTGCAGAAACATGGAGACTCCTGTACTGTTACTGAACAAACACTGCAATGATTGCTATCAGAATATAGAGCTGCTGTACTTAAGTTATTTAACACTTATTTTAACAAAGTAAAAGTATATACTACAGATACAGCATTTAAAGCTTTGTCATACACAACACCACTGTAAACATCTGTCAGGTCCACCCCTCATGTCCTCTAAGACTGTTCTTGTTTGTTTTTTCTTTATCAAACCAATGATGGGGAAAAGCAGTGAAAAGCTGTAGTTAAAATCTAAAAACGAAAAGCTTGTGTGTAACAAACGTTTCCCTGGTGGTGAATAAAACAATTGTATCGGTTTCTTAAATCAGTGGTTAACAACCTTTTCTGGTTCAGCTTACTGTCTGAAAATCTGGAAGAATGTTTACGGCCCACCCATATCTGACCACTGAACACCAGCCTTTTTCCCGGCTATCGTGTTCAGTGGTCAGACTGCGTGCGTTTTCAGAGCATGTTTACGTCTAACGGTCAATCAATCAATCAACGGATTGTGCTGCCTTGGTTCAATGAAACTGACGTACTTTAAAGCTCCTACTTGGCAGTATCACAATGAAAACACATTTTTAAGGTTTTAGATTAAAAACATCACGCCTGTCAGAGACATTCACAGACCAAGTTCAGTCAGGAAACTCTGTGCAGTTGATGCCGGCCGTTCATTGGGCCGCCTCAGCATCACGTTATCGTTCACTTCATCCAATCACACACTCATTCCATCTTCATACCGGCAATTTAAACTGGAAGTTTGCACTGCTCAATCTGCTTGCTTGTTTGCTGCTGCACACACTGATACTGCTGCGCTGCTGTCTGTTTAAACTTGTGCTGCTCACCCTCCTCCACTCCAGCTACCACCTGTTGTTTTGGATCTGATGTTTAGGTACGGGGGATTCGGAGTCCCTATGGTCGGGACTGATGCGCTTGATCTGAGTACCCAAAAAGCAGATCCAATTCATCGCCAAACCATAATAAATATATTGCTCATTTTATATTCAATACATATATATTCCATCCATTCTTGAGTTGTCCTGACTGAAATACATTTTTTTGTTTTTTTACATTATTAGTTTTTGTTTTTTAAATATTTGACACACACACTTGCATGTGTCTATCATTCAGGGGTCATCGCCATGCTGGCGACATAGAGAGCTGGCCCTGAATGACCATAACAGGTCTGTAACAAGGGGGTCTTCAGAGAGCTGGCCCTGAATGACCCTAACAGGTCTGTAACAAGGGGGTCTTTGCAAATCAAACGTTTGAGAACCACTAGTACTAGTTGAACTGTGCCATAGTGTCGTAGTAAATCAGTGTCATACATATTCAGAACAAAACCTGGAGACTTGACATTCAATAATTAGGTCTTGTGATCAAAATAAGAACATTATAATGTGTGTAAAAAAAGAAAATCAAAACATTTGGCACGGACAAGACAGAGTCTTGCCACGGACACACACTTTGATTTTGTCCACATACGAACATATCGATGACACCCGGGTCTCATTCCCCCCGGGTCTCATTCCCCCCGGGTCTCATTCCCCCCAGGTCTCATTCCCCCCGGGCCTGCATGGCGACGGCGTCCGCGGCGTGCTGCTGGCAGTACAGCTGCCCTTCGATCAGGTAGTATCCCTGGTGTTTCAGCTCCTGGCCACACACCACACACCTGAAACAGCCTGGGTGACGCCACTTCTCCCCCGCACGCACCACCGCTCCTCTGCCCAGAAGGAAACATGTATTAATATGTTTACTTCCCTGCACGCACCACCACACCTCTGCCAGAAAGAAATATAATATATTGTCTAATTTGTCTGTCAGGTGGAAACCAAAACTGTCCAAAACTATTGGACAGTTTCCTATTTGCCTACTTGTCAGGACTTAAAACACATTGCTTAGCGTCATGTTTCGAGCTTGGGAATCTGCTACTTTTGATGCTTGTGTGACGCTGTAGTTTGATCAAGTAGGGCATTCATTTACAAAAACACAAAAAAGTTAAAATATGGAGATGAGAAGTTTCTGCACGACAGCAACGATATGTTACAGTGAGGGTGCCCGTTTTTCCAGCGCAAGGGGGCGCAGTGGGAGACAAACCTAATTTTAACCAATTGGTAAATGGTACATCATACTCAATGCTCATTGTTAGTATCAATCATGCTATAATGTATCTGGAGAGTTTAAGGGCAAGAGAGTCTGTTTAATATGTCTGTTTTATTTGTATATCTTTTCATTTTATTCTCTTATGTCATTGTCATACATTTTCTAAAAACACCAATAATCACAGACCCCGTAAAGGGTCCATTTGGACCACTGGTTTTCAACCCAAGGTTGAAAACCAGTGGTCTAAACATGCCAGGCCACGGCTAATGGCCGCTCTAAAAGAGACCATTACCTTTTATCCATTTCATTATCCCCCTAGGAATGATGTGCTTCTGAGTCATGAGATTAATTTAGGAGGTGGTGCTGAGAACTGTCACTCTGGGTTAATTTAGGAGGTGGTGCTGAGAACTGTCACTCTGGCAGTTTGAGTGAGAACTGTCACTCTGGCAGTTTGAGTGAGAACTGTCACTCTGGCAGTTTGAGTGAGAACTGTCACTCTGGCAGTTTGAGTGAGAACTGTCACTCTGGCAGTTTGAGTGGTGCTGAGAACTGTCACTCTGGCAGTTTGAGTGGTGCTGAGAACTGTCACTCTGGCAGTTTGAGTGTCAATGCTGACCCACCAAGCACGGCAGATACGTTGGAAATGTGACTGACAACCTCGTTAACCGGTGGGTGGGCAGCTGTAGATGGAAAAAAGGAGATGGCCTATAGCACAGGCCCCTGGGGCAAGGGTTCCCAAACGCCTTAGCACAGGCCCCTGGGGCAAGGGTTCCCAAACGCCTTAGCACAGGCCTCTGGGGCAAGGGTTCCCAAACGCCTTAGCACAGGCCTCTGGGGCAAGGGTTCCCAAACGCCTTAGCACAGGCCTCTGGGGCAAGGGTTCCCAAACGCCTTAGCACAGGCCTCTGGGGCAAGGGTTCCCAAACGCCTTAGCACAGGCCCCTGGGGCAAGGGTTCCCAAACGCCTTAGCACAGGCCCCTGGGGCAAGGGTTCCCAAACGCCTTAGCACAGGCCCCTGGGGCAAGGGTTCCCAAACGCCTTAGCACAGGCCCCTGGGGCAAGGGTTCCCAAACGCCTTAGCACAGGCCCCTGGGGCAAGGGTTCCCAAACGCCTTAGCACAGGCCTCTGGGGCAAGGGTTCCCAAACGCCTTAGCACAGGCCCCTGGGGCAAGGGTTCCCAAACGCCTTAGCACAGGCCCCTGGGGCAAGGGTTCCCAAACGCCTTAGCACAGGCCCCTGGGGCAAGGGTTCCCAAACGCCTTAGCACAGGCCCCTGGGGCAAGGGTTCCCAAACGCCTTAGCACAGGCCTCTGGGGCAAGGGTTCCCAAACGCCTTAGCACAGGCCCCTGGGGCAAGGGTTCCCAAACGCCTTAGCACAGGCCCCTGGGGCAAGGGTTCCCAAACGCCTTAGCACAGGCCTCTGGGGCAAGGGTTCCCAAACGCCTTAGCACAGGCCCCTGGGGCAAGGGTTCCCAAACGCCTTAGCACAGGCCCCTGGGGCAAGGGTTCCCAAACGCCTCGCAGTGCAAAAGTGTGAGTATTTTAAAGTGTGACTTTAGTAAAGTAAGAGTTCTCACATGATTCCTGTAGAACATGTAACGATGCAATGTGACATAGCTCTGTTTACTTAATGCTGTACTCCCTCCAACTGTATATGTATACTTTCCCCATTTTCAACTGTTTTTATTGTATTTTGACACTTGCTTTGGCAATGTAAACTTTACATGATTCCTTTCCCAGAGGTCACAGAGTGGCAGCTTCTGTAGGGTTAGTGTTAGGGTTAGGATTAGGGTTAGGACAGTAGAGATCTTTACATGATTCCTTTCCCAGAGGTCACAGAGGGGTAGGGTTAGATCTAGGCCTTAGGGTTCAGTGTTAGGGGTTAGATTTAGGCCTTAGAGTCAGGGGTAGGGATATATGTAGGTAGGTCTAGGCCTTAGGGTCAGGGTCAGGGGTAGGGGTATGTAGGTAGGTTTAGGCCTTAGGGTCAGGGGTAGGGGTATGTAGGTAGGTCTAGGCCTTAGGGTCAGGGTCAGGGGTTAGATGTAGGCCTTAGGGTCAGGGGTAGGGGTATGTAGGTAGGTTTAGGCCTTAGGGTCAGGGTCAGGGGTAGGGGTAGGGGTATGTAGGTAGGTTTAGGCCTTAGGGTCAGGGTCAGGGGTAGGGGTATATATGTGTTACTCACATGATTCCTTTGCCACAGAGGTCACAGAGGGGCAGCTTCTGTAGGTGAGCAACGGGAGGCTGGGGTTTGGTTACCGGGGCAACAACACTCCGAGTGGCGGGACGGCTGACACCTGGAATGAACAACAACAATAACGTCAATAATAACATCAGCAACAAAAACACCAACATCAGCAACAACAACAACAATGATACAAGCAGTTTAAAGTTCTGACACGTGTGTAACTAAGTGGTCAGATGGTTGGACGGTCGTGGTGGACCATGTGCATTCTCATGATCAATCAACCCATTGTGTTCTGACTTGGATCAATGGAACTAACATTTAAACTCCTATTTATTGGTTATCACAAAAGAAAAAAAAAAGTTTGAAAGAAAAAATACCGATGCTTTGTACACAACATTTCGTTTTTAATATGTTTTGCCAATTATTTTGGGGCCCACCTGCGAAATCCAGATAAGAGGTTGCGATATATGTAAGACCTTGATGAATAATGCAAAACGTCTCATTTAGAGGTGGCGTCACTCACTGTTGTTGTTGTCGTCAATGGTTTCCGTGGTGACCACGTAGGCGGGGGCTCCAAAGGGGCGTGGCCTGACATTAAACTTGTGCTCAAAGTGGCCGAGGTCCTGGACAGACACGTCAATCATTCACATTATGACAGACAGATGTCAATCATCCATTCCACATTATGACAGACACATGTCAATCATCCACATTATGATAGAGACACGTGTCAATCAAAGTGTGTGTGTGTGTGTGTGTGTGTGTGTGTGTGTGTGTGTGTACCTGCTGCTGTGCAGTCTGTAAGTTGAGGCTGAACGGTTCCATCTGAGGAGACCATAGTGTTGTCAGTGGCCTGGAAAACACACACGCACGCACACGCGCACACACACACACACACACTCACACACGCACACACACACACACACACACACACACACACACACACACACACACACACACACACACACACACACACACACACACAGATTAGACAGACGGACGGACGGATTGGTCGGACGGACAGGCACGCAGGCAGGGGGTGCATACGTTGGTTAGACATAACAGTCCGACAGGCATTAGTCTGACAACACCTTCGCTCCTGACATGCAGTGCCACTTACAACTTACAACTAACCCGTGGCAAGTTAAAACTCAACTTCCCGACATGCACGGGAGGTTAAAACTCACCTGTGGCAGGTTAAAACTCACCTGTGACTCCCGACATGCATGGCAGGTTACAACTAACCCGTGGCTACCGACATGCGTGGCAGGTTAAAACTAACCCGTGGCTACCGACATGCATGGCAGGTTAAAACTAACCCGTGGCTACCGACATGCGTGGCAGGTTAAAACTAACCCGTGGCTACCGACATGCGTGGCAGGTTAAAACTAACCCGTGGCTACCGACATGCATGGCAGGTTAAAACTAACCCGTGGCTACCGACATGCGTGGCAGGTTACAACTAACCCGTGGCTTCCTGTGATGTTAGGTTTAGGGTTGGATTTTGGATAGGACTGTTGGACCAAACACATGCACCTCGCAGGCAGACAGATATAACACAGACAGACAGACAGACAGACAGACAGACAGACAGACAGACAGACAGACAGACAGACAGACAGACAGACAGGTAGGTACCGTTGTATCTTCAGACACAGCTGGTCCGTGCAGCTTGTGATGACCTGCTGGGCCTCCTCCAAGGTCATGACCTCAGTGGCCACGCCCCCGATGGCCAGGATGACATCACCGGGGTACAGGTTGGCCAATGAGGCCTTAGTTCCAGGTGTCACCTATATGAGGAGAGGACGAAGCAAAACCTATAGGCAGCGGTCATCACCATAGAATACAGATGCCTCACGTCATTGGCCGCTGCAGTTCATTGGAGCAGCCAATAACAGTCTGGCCAATAACAGTGCTTCTTTTCCGGGACTTATCAATCTAAAGGAGTGTTATTGGCATGAGAAAACAAACGTTTAACATTGTGCCTCTGATTGGCCTACAAGCTCTCAACGCGTTGAGAGCCTACAAGCTCTCAACGCGTTGAGAGCCTACAAGCTCTCAACGCGTTGAGAGCTTGTAGATCATCTATTTCCGCTATTATTTTCGGGGCGCAACCCAGCACTCTATAGCTACTGGAGATGCGGTGTACGACATGGATTTCGAAACAAATGTGTTAAACTCAAATTGGTGCGTTCCAAGTTCAGGAGACTTCGGAAGAAAAGCAATTCTCCTGAATGCTGCCTTCCAGCATGGCATGGAAAGGAGAGGCATTTGCATTTCTTCCACTATAGTAAATGCTGCATTCGTGGTCTGGAAAGGGCAGTTGTTTTACAGATGGGTAAAATGGGCATGGGGCTGAAGCCCCCTTTGATGTCTATGTGTGCACGTCCCTGCCTACTCTGGAGAAGCACACGCCCTAGAGCCGAGGGAGGCGTCTACCTTCTTATGTCTATGGTGATCACCATGACATTCTTCCATTCGTCCCACGGACGGACATACAAAATGAGCGGACAATACCAGAAACACATGAAGAGATATCCTGCCCCTGAATGACCATCACTGCGCAAAAAGCATGGAATACGGATGTGTATATTACAGGAAACTCCCGTTAAACTTTCCAACAAACTCCGGTAAACTCCCGAATTGTACCATCACACCTGTATATTACCGTATATTACTGTATATAAACTTGAGGTTTACGGGCAAATCTAGCCCATATTTGCCCATATCAGGGCCCTTGCAAATACAATATTTGAGAACCATTACTAGGCCTACTAGTCAGACTCCTAATGTGTCCAGCCGTGTGAGTGTGTGTGTGTGTGTGTGTGTGTGTGTGTGTGTGTGGCCACTCTAGGTCTCTATCAGTAGCATGCTGATATCACTGCTGAAGTATTTGACACCCCGGATACCCTAACCCCCCCCCCCCCCCCCCCCTCTTCTCTTTGATCTCTTCCTTCTCCCGAGCTCCCCTCTACATAAAAACATCTATCCAACATCTACCATCTAGCCCAAGTAGGGCTGCAATTATCGATCATATTCCTAACGATAATTGTATATCCATTACTTTTCCGAGGTGTAGCTAGCAGAACATGTACAAACTCAACACTGTATCAGCTACTTTCACAATTTTATTTACATTTTTTGCCAATAATGATTTAATTGAATGACCAAAATAGGGATTGGTTATTAATAAATATTAGTTATTTTATCCATATCCATTCCTTTTTTTAATAATCAAATAGTATAACAACTTAAACCCAAAAGAGTTTAAGTGGTTTAATTAACTGTTGCAGCCTGCAGCTATCAAACACTTACTCGACTGATGCTGATTGGTTGGCTGTGGTCTGCTCCACCTGTCAATCTGAAGCCCCAGGGAGGCCCGCCCTCCAGCACCAAGTTCTGTGGCATGCTCTCTCTCTCTCTCCTTCCTCTCCTTTTCCTTTCTTCTCTCTCTCTTCTCCTCTTTTTTCTTCTCTCTTTCTTCCTTTATTCTATTTTCTCTTTCTTCTTCTTCTTCTTGCTTCACTTTGCTTCAGTTCACTCCGTGGCTAACTTTAGCGTACATGTGTTTTAATGGGAGCCTTTTTAGTTTCCCTCCTTTCAGCACCTGTTTTTCTGCCCCCCCACTCTTTAGTCGATCTCTCTCTTTCTTCAGTAGGCCTACGGTAAGCCCCTCCCTGTGTGGCTCGTTCTCCCCGATGATTGGCTTGCGTACAGGCAGAGAACCCCCCCTGCCCCCCCCCCCCCCCCCCCTTGCATGAGGTCATACCACAGTCTGAGAAGCAGTGACACCATGGATGGATGCAGGCATGACAGTCACCTCCAGGCTCCAGGGTAGTAAAGTCCAGGTCAGGGTAGCCATGTAACCAAGCTGAGGCTCGGGGGTCCCTCTGGCTCTTGGGCCCCTGGGCCTGGGCTCACTAGGGCCATAGACACCATTTTCTGGGCCGAACAAATAATTAGAAAGAAGAAAAAAGGGCAGGACACAACATTCTAATTATTTGTCCGGCCTAAAACATTGTGTTTATTGTCACGAGTTGTCACCTGCCGAGTTGGCTTTGTCCGAGGCCTTAAATAAATACTTTTTGAAACGTCTATGGGAAAAATATAATCTTGTATAAGATAATAATTCTGTTCTGGTGCCCTCGTCGTTCTGAAAGGGGGCGGGAGTCTGTCTTGTGAGACTATAAGGCAGTGATACTCCATTTGTATCTCTGAGAGTGTATGAATTCAACTAAATAGACCCATTAGGGTCTATTTGAATCTGATCAATGAATCTGAGAAATTGGTACTCTCTCCTAGCCAATTGGCCGAAAATGGCAACCCAACCGAATTGTGAAATACGTTTTTCATGTGCACTTTTTCAGCATAATCCGTGGTCATCATCAGTGTTGGGGGTACAGCGTTATAAACAACGGGAATACATTTTGGGGTAACGGAGTAACCTAACAAGTATCCGAAAACAATGGCGTTACTAGTTACATTTAAGACCTATATTTCCCTGTTTTTTTTCTGTTGCCACAAAGGAAAATAAATCCATATGACACAGTGCTGTGATTTTTGTATTCTTTTCCCCAGTTTGTCATGTGTTTATGAGGTGACAGTACTTCATTAGACCCCTTGGTGTGGTTCTTATGTGCAATAATGTTTTCCCTTTGTATTTAGGGTTTCTTCCTGGAGGCTGAAACCTTGACAGTCAAACGTGCCAATGAAAAAAACAGTGATATAGTGACATCACAATAATGTTTCAATGTCAATACATCTTTCTCACCTGACCAAGATGTATATTTGACATTCAATGACCTTTAAAACGAGCCACAACTCACCTCCGATATTCTTCTGTTGGTGTTCGCTCTCGTGCTTTAGCTTAGGTGGTTAGGTGGTTCGGGCATCCAGTAAGGATGCTTCCCGAGCGTCTCCCTAGGAGGTCCTCGTTGCACGTCCCACTGGGAGGAGACCCGCTGGCAGACCAAGGATCAGA